>NW_027182389.1:0-203302 GCF_040938575.1 Ambystoma mexicanum
ATAGCATGAGATGTGATATCTCAATACTTCTAATACCAAACCTGAGATCCTTCCTATAACATGAGATGTGATATCCAAATCCTTATCTTCCAAACCTGAGACCCTCCCTTTAGCATGAGATGTGATATCCAACTCCTTCACATTCCAATCCTGAGACTCTTCTGATAGCATAAGATATGATATCTCAATGCTTCTATACCAAACCTGAGATCCTTCTGATAGCATGAGATGTGATATCTCAATACTTCTAATACCAAACCTGAGATCCTACCTCTAACATGAAATGTGATATCCAACTCTTTCCCCTTGCAAACCTGAGAGCCTTCCTATAGCATGAGATGTGATGTCCAAGTCCTTCCCATTCCAATCCTGAGACCCTTCCTATAACATGAGATGTGATACCCAACTCCTTCCCATTCCAACCTGAGACCCTTCCTATAGCATGAGATGGGATATCCAACTCCTTCCAAATCCAATCCCGATACCCTTCCGATAGCATGAGATCTGATATCCCAATGCTTCTACCAAACCTGAGACCCATACTATGGCATGAGGTGTGATATCAAACTCCTTCCCATTCTAATCCTGAGACCCTTCCTATAGCTTGAGATGTGATATCCAACTCCTTCCCATTCCAATTCTGAGACCCTTCCTATACCATGAGACTTGATATCTCAATGCTTCTAATACCAAACCTGAGATACTTCCTATAACATGAGATGTGATATCCAAATCCTTCCCCTTCCGAACCTGAGACCCTCCCTTTAGCATGAGATGTGATATCCAACTCCTTCTCATTCCAATCCTGATACCCTTCTGATAGCATGAGATGTGATATCTCAATGCCTCTAATACCAAACCTGAGATCCTACCTCTAACATGAAATGTGATATCCAACTCCTTCCCTTTCCAAACCTGAGAGCCTTCCTACAGCATGAGATGTGATATCCAAGTCCTTCCCATTCCAATCCTGAGACCCTTCCTATAACATGAGATGTCATATCCAACTCCTTCCCATTCCAACCTGATACCCTTCCTATAGCATGAGATGGGATATCCAACTCCTTCCAAATCCAATCCTGATACCCTTCCGATAGCATGAGATGTGATATCCCAATGCTTCTACAAAACCTGATACCCATACCGTGGCATGAGATGTGATATCAAACTCCCGTCCCATACCATGAGACTTGATATCTCAATGCTTCTAATACCAAACCTGAGACCGGTCCAATAACATGAGATGTGATATCCAAATCCTTCCCCTTCCAAACCTTAGACAATTCCTTTATCATGAGATGTGATATCCAAGTCCTTCCCATTCCATTCCTGAGACCCTTCCTATAGCATGAGATGTGATATCTCAATGCTTCTAATACCAAACCTGAGACCCTTCCTATAACATGAGATGTGATATCCAAGTCCTTCCCATTTCAATCCTGAGACCCTTCCTATAGCATGAGATGTGATATCTCAATGCTTCTAATACCAAACCTGAGACCCTTCCTATAACATGAATTCTGATATCCAAGTCCTTCCCATTCCAATCCTGAGACCCTTCCAATAGCAGAGATGTGATATCTCAATGCTTCTAATATCAAACCTGAGACCTGTCCTATAACATGAGATGGGATATCCAACTCCTTCCCGTTCCAAACCTGATACCCTTCCTATAGCATGAGATGTGATATCCAATTCCTTCCCATCCCAATCCTGAGACACCTCCGATAGCATAGATGTGATATCTCAATGCTTATACCAAACCTGAGACTCTTCCTATAACATGAGATCTGATATCTAACTCCTTTCCGTTCCAAACTGAGACCCTTCCTATAGCATGAGATGTGATATCCAACTCCTTCCCGTTCCAAACCTGATACCCTTCCTATAGCATGAGATGTGATATCCAATTCCTTCCCATCCCAATCCTGAGACACCTCCGATAGCAGAGATGTGATATCTCAATGCTTATACCAAACCTGAGACTCTTCCTATAACATGAGATGTGATATCTAACTCCTTTCCGTTCCAATCCTGAGACCCTTCCTATAGCATGAGATGTGATATCTCAATGCTTATACCAAATCTGAGACCCTTCCTATTGCATGAGATGTGATATCCAACTCCTTCCCATTCCAATCCTGAGACCCTTCCTATAGCATGAGATGTGATATCTCAATGCTTCTAATACCAAACCTGAGATCCTTCCTATAACAAGAGATGTGATATCCAACTCCTTCCCATTCCAATCCTGAGACCCTTATGATAGCATGAGATGTGATATCTCAATGCCTCTAATACCAAACCTGAGATACTTCCGATAGCATGAGATGTGATATCTCAATGCTTCTAATACCAAACCTGAGATCCTTCCTATAACATGAGATGTGATTTCCAAATCCTTCCCCTTCCAAACCTGAGACCCTCCCTTTAGCATGAGATGTGATATACAACTCCTTACCATTCCAATCCTGAGACCCTTCCTATAGCATGATATGTGAAATCTCAATGCTTCTACCAAAACTGAGACCCTTCCTTTAGCATGAGATGTGATATCCAACTCCTTCCCATTCCAATCCTGAGACCAGTCCTATAGCATGAGATGTGATATCTCAATGCTTCTAATACCAAACCTGAGATCCTTCCTATAACATGAGATGTGATATCCAACTCCTTCCCATTCCAATCCTGAGACCCTTCCTATAGCATAAGATGTGATATCTCAATGCTTCTAATACCAAACCTGAGATCCTTCCGATAGCATGAGATGTGATATCTCAATGCTTCTAATACCAAACCTGAGATACTTCCTATAACATGAGATGTGATATCCAAATCCTTCCCCTTCTGAACCTGAGACCCTCCCTTTAGCACGAGATGTGATATCCAACTCCTTCTCATTCCAATCCTGATACCCTTCTGATAGCATGAGATGTGATATCTCAATGCCTCTAATACCAAACCTGAGATCCTACCTCTAACATGAAATGTGATATCCAACTCCTTCCCTTTCCAAACCTGAGAGCCTTCCTACAGCATGAGATGTGATATCCAAGTCCTTCCCATTCCAATCCTGAGACCCTTCCTATAACATGAGATGTCATATCCAACTCCTTCCCATTCCAACCTGATACCCTTCACATAGCATGAGATGGGATATCCAACTCCTTCCAAATCCAATCCTGATACCCTTCCGATAGCATGAGATGTGATATCCCAATGCTTCTACAAAACCTGATACCCATACCATGGCATGAGATGTGATATCAAACTCCCGTCCCATACCATGAGACTTGATATCTCAATGCTTCTAATACCAAACCTGAGACCGGTTCAATAACATGAGATGTGATATCCAAATCCTTCCCCTTCCAAACGTTAGACCCTTCCTTTATCATGAGATGTGATATCCAAGTCCTTCCCATTCCATTCCTGAGACCCTTCCTATAGCATGAGATGTGATATCTCAATGCTTCTAATATCAAAACTGAGACCCTCCCTATAGCATGATATGTGATATCTAAGTCCTTCCCATTCCAATCCTGAGACCCTTCCTATAGCATGCGATTTGATATCTCAATGCTTCTACCAAACCTGAGACCCTTCCTTTAGCATGAGATGTGATATCCAGCTCCTTCCCATTCCAAACCTGAGACACTTCCGATAGCATGAGATGTGATATCTCAATACTTCTAATATCAAAACTGAGACCCTCCCTATAGCATGATATGTGATATCTAAGTCCTTCCCATTCCAATCCTGAGACCCTTCCTATAGCATGAGATGTGATATCTCAATGCTTCTACCAAACCTGAGACCCTTCCTTTAGCATGAGATGTGATATCCAACTCCTTCCCATTCCAATCCTGAGACCCTTCCTATAGCATGAGATGTGATATCTCAATACTTCTAATACCAAACCTGAGATCCTTCCGATAACATGAGATGTGATATCCAAATCCTTCCCCTTCCAAACCTGGAACCCTCCCTTTAGTATGAGATGTGATATCCAACTCCTTCCCATTCCAATCCTGAGACCATTCTGATAGCATGAGATGTGATATCTCAATGCTTCTAATACCAAACCTGAGATCCTTCCTATAACATGAGATGTGATATCCAAATCCTTCCCCTTCCAAACCTGAGACCCTCCCTTTAGCATGAGATGTGATATCCAACTCCTTCCCATTCCAATCCTGAGACCCTTCTGATAGCATGAGATGTGTTATCTCAATGCCTCTAATACCAAACCTGAGATCCTACCTCTAACATGAAATGTGATATCCAACTCTTTCCCCTTCCAAACCTGAGAGCCTTCCTATAGCATGAGATGTGATATCCAAGTCCTTCCCATTCCAATCATGAGACCCTTCCTATAACATGAGATGGGATATCCAACTCCTTCCCATTCCAATCCTGAGACCCTTCCTATAGCAGAGATGTGATATCTCAATGCTTATACCAAACCTGAGACCCTTCCTACGGCATGAGATGTCATATACAACTCCTTCCCATTCCAATCCTGAGACCCTTCCTATAGCATGAGATGTGATGTCTCAATGCTTCTAATACCAAACCTGAGATCCTTCCTATAACATGAGATGTGATATCCAACTCCTTCCCATTCCAATCCTGAGACCCTTCCTATAGCATGAGATGTGATATCTCAATGCTTATACCAAACCTGAGACCCTTCCTATAGCATGAGATGTGATATCCAACTCCTTCCCATTCCAATCCTGAGACCCTTCCTATAGCATGAGATGTGATATCCAACGCCTTCCCTTTCCAAACCTGAGAGCCTACCTATAGAATGAGATGTGATATCCAAGTCCTTCCCATTCCAATCCTTAGACCCTTCCTACAGCATGCAATATGATATCTCAATGATTCTAATAACAAACCTGAGACCCATCCTATAACATGAGATGGGATATCCAACTTCTTCCCATTCCAATCCTGAGGCACTTCCGATAGCAGAGATGTGATATCTCAATGCTTCTATCAAACCTGAGACGCTTCCTACAACATGAGATGTGATATCCAACTCCTTCCCGTTCCAAACCTGAGACCCTTCCTATACCATATGTGATATCCAACTCCTTCCCATTCCAAACATGAGACCCTTCCTATAGCAAGAATGTAATATCCAACTCCTTCCCATTCCAATCCTGAGACCATTCCTATAGCATGAGATGTGATATCTCAATGCTTCTAATACCAAACCTGAGATCCTTCCTATGACATGAGATGTGATATCCAATTCCTTCCCATTCCAAACCTGAGACCCTTCCTACAACATGCAATGTGATATCTCAATGCTTCTAATACCAAACCTGAGACCAGTCCTATAACATGAAATGGGATATCCAACTCCTTCCCGTTCCAAACCTGAGACCCTTGCTATAGCATGAGATGTGATATCTCAATGCTTCTAATGCCAAACCTGAGATCCTTCCGATAGCATGAGATGTGATATCTCAATGCTTCTAATACCAAACCTGAGATCCTTCCGATAGCATGAGATGTGATATCTCAATGCTTCTAATACCAATCCTGAGATCCTTCCTATAACATGAGATGTGATATCCAAATCCTTCCCCTTTCAAACCTGAGACCCTCCCTTTAGCATGAGGTCTCAGGTTTGTTATTAGAAGCATTGAGATATCACATCTCATGCTATAGGAAGGGTCTCAGGATTGGAATGGGAAGGACTTGGATGTCACATCTCATGCTATAGGGAGGGTCTCAAGTTTGATATTAGAAGCATTGAGATAACAAATCTCATGATATCGGAAGGGTCTCAGGATTGGAATGGGAAGGAGTTGGATATCACATCTCATGATAAAGGAAGAGTCTAAGGTTTGGAAGGGGAAGGATTTGGATATCACATCTCATGTTATAGGACGGGTCTCAGGTTTGGTATTAGAAGCATTGAGATATCAAGTCTCATGGTATAAGAAGGGTCTCAGAATTGGAATGGGAAGGAGTTGGATATCACATCTCAAGCTATAGGAAGCGTCTCAGGATTGGAATGGGAAGGAGTTTGATATCACATCTCATGCCATAGTATGGTTCTCAGGTTTGGTAGAAGCATTGGGATATCACATCTCATGCTATCGGAAGGGTATCAGTATTGGATTTGGAAGGAGTTGGATATCCCATCTCATGCTATAGGAAGGGTCTCAGGTTGGAATTGGAAGGAGTTGGATATCATATCTCATGCTATAGGAAGGTTCTCAGGTTTGGAAAGGGAAGGAGTTGGATATCACATTTCATGTTAGAGGAAGGATCTCAGGTTTGGTATTAGAGGCCTTGAGATATCACATCTCATGCTATCGGAAGGGTCACAGGATTGGAATGGGAAGGAGTTGGATATCACATCTCAAGCTATAGGAAGGGTCTCAGGTTTGGTATAAGCATTGAGATATCACATCTCATGCTATAGGAAGGGTCTCTGGATTGGAATGGGAAGAAGTTGGATATCACATCTCATGCTATAGGAAGGGTCTCAGGTTTGGTATAAGCATTGAGATATCACATCTCATGCTATAGGAAGGGTCTCAGGATTGGAATGGGAAGGAGTTGTATATGACATCTCATGCCATAGGAAGGGTCTCAGGTTTCGTATAAGCATTGAGATATCACATCACATGCTATAGGAAGGGTCTCAGGATTGGAATGGGAAGGACTTGGATATCACATCTCATGCTATAGGCAGGGTCTCAGGTTTGGAAAGGGAAGGAGATGGATATCACATTTCATGTTAGAGGTAGGATCTCAGGTTTGGTATTAGAGGCATTGAGATATCACATCTCATGCTATCAGAAGGGTCTCTGGATTGGAATGGGAAGAAGTTGGATATCACATCTCATGCTAAAGGGAGGGTCTCAGGTTTGGAAGGGGAAGGATTTGGAAATCACATCTCATATTATAGGAAGGATCTCAGGTTTGGTATTAGAAGCATTGAGATATCACATCTCATGCTATCGGAAGGATCTCAGGTTTGGTATAAGAGGCATTGAGATATCACATCTCATGCTATCATAAGGGTATCAGGATTGGAATGGGAAGGAGTTGGATATCACATCTCATGTTATAGGAAGGATCTCAGGTTTGGTATTAGAAGCATTGAGACATCACATCTCATGCTATAGGAAGGGTCTCAGGATTGAAATGGGAAGGAGTTGGATATCACATCTCATGCTATAGGAAGGGTCTCAGATTTGGTATAAGCATTGAGATATCACATCTCATGCTATAGGAAGGGTCTCAGGATTGGAATGGGAAGGAGTTGTATATGACATCTCAGGCCATAGGAAGGGTCTCAGGTTTGATATAAGCATTGAGATATCACATCTCTGCTATCGGAAGGGTCTCAGGATTGGAATGGGAAGGAGTTGGATATCCCATCTGAGTTGGATATCCCATCTCATGTTATAGGAAGGGTCTCAGGTTTGGTATTAGAAGCATTGAGATATCACATCTCATGCTATAGGAAGGGTCTCAGGATTGGAATGGGGAGGACTTGGATGTCACATCTCATGCTATAGGGAGGGTCTCAGGTTTGATATTAGAAGCATTGAGATAACAAATCTCATGATATCGGAAGGGTCTCAGGATTGGAATGGGAAGGAGTTGGATATCACATCTCATGATAAAGGAAGGGTCTAAGGTTTGGAAGGGGAAGGATTTGGATATCACATCTCATGTTATAGGACGGGTCTCAGGTTTGGTATTAGAAGCATTGAGATATCAAGTCTCATGGTATAGGAAGGGTCTCAGAATTGGAATGGGAAGAAATTGGATATCACATCTCAAGCTTTAGGAAGGGTCTCAGGGTTGGAATGGGAAGGAGTTTGATATCACATATCATGCCATAGTATGGGTCTCAGATTTGGTAGAAGCATTGGGATATCACATCTCATGCTATCGGAATGGTATCAGTATTGGATTTGGAAGGAGTTGGATATCCCATCTCATGCTATAGGAAAGGTCTCAGGTTGGAATGGGATGGAGTTGGATATCACATTTCATGTTATAGGAAGGGTCTCAGGTTTGGAATGGGAAGGAGTTGGATATCACATTTCATGTTAGAGGAAGGATCTCAGGTTTGGTATTAGAGGCCTTGAGATATCACATTTCATGTTATAGGAAGGGTCTCAGGTTTGGAATGGGAAGGAATTGGATATCACATCTCATGTTATAGGAAGGATCTCAGGTTTGGTATTAGAACCATTGAGATATCACATCTCATGCTATAGGAAGGGTCTCAGGATTGGAATGCGAAGGATTTGGATATCACATCTCATGCTAAAGGAAGGGTCTCAGGTTTGGTAGAAGCGTTGAGATATCACATCTCTGCTATCGGAAGGGTCTCAGGATTGGATTGGGAAGGAGTTGGATATCCCTTCCCATGCTATAAAAGGGTCTCAGGATTTGAATGGCAAGGAGTTGGATATCACATATCATGCCATAGGAAGGGTCTCAGGTTTGGTATAAGCATTGAGATATCACATCTCTGCTATCGGAAGGGTCTCCGGATTGGATTGCGGAGGAGTTGGATATCCTTTCTCATGCTATAGGAAGTGTCTCAGGTTGGAATGGGAAGGAGTTGGATATCACATCTCTTGTTATAGGAAGGGTCTCAGGATTGGAATTGGAAGGATTTGGATATCACATCTCTTGCTATAGGAAGGGTCTCAGGATTGGAATGGGTAGGAGTTGGATATCACATCTCATGTTAGAGGAAGGATCTCAGGTTTGGTATTAGAGGCCTTGAGATATCACATCTCATGCTATAGGAAGGGTCTCAGGTTTGGTATAAGCATTGAGATATCACATCTCATGCTATAGGAAGGGTCCCAGGATTGGAATGGGAAGGAGTTGTATATGACATCTCATGCCATAAGAAGGGTCTCAGGTTTGGTATAAGCATTGAGATATCACATCACATGCTATAGGAAGGGTCTCAGGATTGGAATGGGAAGGACTTGGATATCACAGCTCATGCTATAGGCAGGGTCTCAGGTCTGGAAAGGGAAGGAGATGGATATCACATTTCATGTTAGAGGTAGGATCTCAGGTTTGGTATTAGAGGCATTGAGATATCACATCTCATGCTATCAGAAGGGTCTCAGGATTGGAATGGGAAGGAGTTGTATATCACATCTCATGCTAAAGGGAGGGTCTCAGGTTTGGAAGGGGAAGGATTTGAATATCACATCACATGTTATAGGAAGGATCTCAGGTTTTGTATTAGAGGCATTGAGATATCACATCTCATGCTATTGGAAGGGTCTCAGGATTGGAATGGGAAGGAGTTGGATATCACATCTCATGCTATAGGAAGGGTCTCAGGTTTGGAACGGGAAGGAGTTGGATATCACATCTCGTGTTATAGGAAGAGTCTCAGGTTTGGTATAAGCATTGAGATATCACATCTCTGCAATTGGAAGTGTCTCAGGATTGGGATGGGAAGGATTTGGATATCACATCTCATGCTATAGGAAGGGTCTCAGGTTTGGAACGGGAAGGAGTTGGATATCACATCTCATGTTATAGGAAGAGTCTCAGGTTTGGTATAAGCATTGAGATATCAAATCTCTGCAATCGGAAGTGTCTCAGGATTGGAACGGGAAGGAGTTGGATATCCCATCTCATGTTATAGGACTGGTCTCAGGTTTGGTATTAGAAGCATTGAGATATCACATCGCATGCTGTAGGAAGGGTCTCAGGTTTGGAATGGGAAGGAATTGGATAGCACATCTCATGTCATAGGAAGGATCTCAGGTTTGGTATTAGAAGCATTGAGATATCACATCTCATGCTATAGGAATGGTCTCAGGATTAGAATGGGAAGGAGTTGGATATTACATTCTTGCTATGGGAAGGGTCTCATGTTTGGAATTGGAAGGAGTTGTATATCACATATGCTATAGGAAGGGTCTCAGGTTTGGAATGGGAAGGAGTTGGATATCACATCTCATGTTATAGGAAGGGTCTCAGGTTGGTATACGCATTGAGATATCACATCTCTGCTATCGGAAGGGTCTCAGGATTGGAATGGGAAGGAGTTGGATATCCCATCTCATGTTATAGGAAGGGTCTCAGGTTTGGTATTAGAAGCATTGAGATATCACATCTCATGCTATAGGAAGGGTCCCAGGATTGGAATGGGAAGGAGTTGTATATGACATCTCATGCCATAAGAAGGGTCTCAGGTTTGGTATAAGCATTGAGATATCACATCACATGCTATAGGAAGGGTCTCAGGATTGGAATGGGAAGGACTTGGATATCACAGCTCATGCTATAGGCAGGGTCTCAGGTCTGGAAAGGGAAGGAGATGGATATCACATTTCATGTTAGAGGTAGGATCTCAGGTTTGGTATTAGAGGCATTGAGATATCACATCTCATGCTATCAGAAGGGTCTCAGGATTGGAATGGGAAGGAGTTGTATATCACATCTCATGCTAAAGGGAGGGTCTCAGGTTTGGAAGGGGAAGGATTTGAATATCACATCACATGTTATAGGAAGGATCTCAGGTTTGGTATTAGAGGCATTGAGATATCACATCTCATGCTATTGGAAGGGTCTCAGGATTGGAATGGGAAGGAGTTGGATATCACATCTCATGCTATAGGAAGGGTCTCAGGTTTGGAACGGGAAGGAGTTGGATATCACATCTCGTGTTATAGGAAGAGTCTCAGGTTTGGTATAAGCATTGAGATATCACATCTCTGCAATTGGAAGTGTCTCAGGATTGGGATGGGAAGGATTTGGATATCACATCTCATGCTATAGGAAGGGTCTCAGGTTTGGAACGGGAAGGAGTTGGATATCACATCTCATGTTATAGGAAGAGTCTCAGGTTTGGTATAAGCATTGAGATATCAAATCTCTGCAATCGGAAGTGTCTCAGGATTGGAACGGGAAGGAGTTGGATATCCCATCTCATGTTATAGGACTGGTCTCAGGTTTGGTATTAGAAGCATTGAGATATCACATCGCATGCTGTAGGAAGGGTCTCTGGTTTGGAATGGGAAGGAATTGGATAGCACATCTCATGTCATAGGAAGGATCTCAGGTTTGGTATTAGAAGCATTGAGATATCACATCTCATGCTATAGGAATGGTCTCAGGATTAGAATGGGAAGGAGTTGGATATTACATTCTTGCTATGGGAAGGGTCTCATGTTTGGAATTGGAAGGAGTTGGATATCACATATGCTATAGGAAGGGTCTCAGGTTTGGAATGGGAAGGAGTTGGATATCACATCTCATGTTATAGGAAGGGTCTCAGGTTGGTATACGCATTGAGATATCACATCTCTGCTATCGGAAGTGTCTCAGGATTGGAATGGGAAGGAGTTGGATATCCCATCTCATGTTATAGGAAGGGTCTCAGGTTTGGTATTAGAAGCATTGAGATATCACATCTCATGCTATAGGAAGGGTCTCAGGATTGGAATGGGGAGGGCTTGGATGTCACATCTCATGCTATAGGGAGGGTCTCAAGTTTGATATTAGAAGCATTGAGATAACAAATCTCATGATATCGGAAGGGTCTCAGGATTGGAATGGGAAGGAGTTGGATATCACATCTCATGATAAAGGAAGGGTCTAAGGTTTGGAAGGGGAAGGATTTGGATATCACATCTCATGTTATAGGACGGGTCTCAGGTTTGGTATTAGAAGCATTGAGATATCAAGTCTCATGGTATAGGAAGGGTCTCAGAATTGGAATGGGAAGGAGTTGGATATCACATCTCAAGCTATAGGAAGGGTCTCAGGATTGGAATGGGAAGGCGTTTGATATCACATTTTATGCCATAGTATGGGTCTCAGGTTTGGTAGAAGCATTGGGATATCACATCTCATGCTATTGGAAGGGTATCAGTATTGGATTTGGAAGGAGTTGGATAGCCCATCTCATGCTATAGGAAGGGTCTCAGGTTGGAATGGGAAGGAGTTGGATATCACATTTCATGTTATAGGAAGGGTCTCAGGATTGGAATGGGAAGGACTTGGATATCATATCTCATGCTATAGGAAAGCTCTCAGGTTTGGAAGGGGAAGGAGTTGGATATCACATTTCATGTTAGAGGAAGGATCTCAGGTTTGGTATTAGAGGCCTTGAGATATCACATCTCATGCTATAGGAAGGGTCTCGGGATTGGAATGTTAAGGAGTTCGATATCACATCTCAAGCTATAGGAAGGGTCTCAGGTTTGGTATAAGCATTGAGATATCACATCTCATGCTATAGGAAGGGTCTCAGGATTGGAATGGGAAGGAGTTGGATATCACATCTCATATTATAGGAAAGATCTCAGGTTTGGTATTAGAAGCATTGAGACATCACATCTCATGTTATAGGAAGGGTCTTAGGATTGGAATGGGAAGAAGTTGGATATCACATCTCATGCTATAGGAAGGGTCTCAGGTTTGGTATAAGCATTGAGATATCAGATCTCATGCTATAGGAAGGGTCTCAGGATTGGAATGGGAAGGAGTTGTATATGACATCTCATGCCATAGGAAGGGTCTCAGGTTTGGTATAAGTATTGAGGTATCACATCACATGCTATAGGAAGGGTCTCAGGATTGGAATGGGAAGGACTTGAATATCACATCTCATGCTATAGGCAGGGTCTCAGGTTTGGAAAGGGAAGGAGATGGATATCACATTTCATGTTAGAGGTAGGATCTCAGGTTTGGTATTAGAGGCATTGAGATATCACATCTCATGCTATCAGAAGGGTCTCAGGATTGGAATGGGAAGGAGTTGTATATCACATCTCATGCTAAAGGGATGGTCTCAGGTTTGGTAGGGGAAGGATTTGGAAATCACATCTCATGTTATAGGAAGGATCTCAGGTTTGGTATTAGAAGCATTGAGATATCACATCTCATGCTATCGGAAGTATCTCAGGTTTGGTATTAGAGGCATTGAGATATCACATCTCATGCTATCATAAGGGTCTCAGGATTGGAATGGGAAGGAGTTGGATATCACATCTCATGTTATAGGAAGGATCTCAGGTTTGGTATTAGAAGCATTGAGATATCACATCTCATGCTATAGGAAGGGTCTCAGGATTGGAATGGGAAGGAGGTGGATATCACATCTCATGCTATAGGAAGGGTCTCAGATTTGGTATAAGCATTGAGATATCACATCTCATGCTATAGGAAGGGTCTCAGGAATGGAATGGGAAGGACTTGGATATCACATCTCATGATAAAGGAAGGGTCTAACGTTTGGAAGTGGAAGGTTTTGGATATCACATCTCATGTTATTGGACCGGTCTCAGGTTTGGTATTAGAAGCATTGAGATATCAAGTCTCATGGTATGGGACAGGAGTTTGATATCACATCTCATGCCATGGTATGGGTATCAGGTTTTGTAGAAGCATTGGGATATCACATCTCATGCTATCGGAAGGGTATCAGGATTGGATTTGGAAGGAGTTGGATATCCCATCTCATGCTATAGGAAGGGTATCAGGTTGGAATGGGAAGGAGTTGGATATGACATCTCATGTTATAGGAAGGGTCTCAGGATTGGAATGGGAAGGACTTGGATATCACATCTCATGCTGTAGGAAGGCTCTCAGGTTTGGAAAGGGAAGGAGTTGGATATCACATTTCATGTTAGAGGTAGGATCTCAGGTTTGGTATTAGAGGCATTGAGATATCACATCTCATGCTATCAGAAGGGTATCAGGATTGGAATGAGAAGGAGTTGGATATCACATCTCATGCTAAAGGGAGGGTCTCAAGTTTGATATTAGAAGCTTTGAGATATCACATCTCATGATATCGGAAGGGTCTCAGGATTGGAATGGGAAGGAGTTGGATATCACATCTCATGATAAAGGAAGGGTCTAAGTTTGGAAGGGGAAGGATTTGGATATCACATCTCATGTTATATTACGGGTCTCACGTTTGTATTAGAAGCATTGAGATATCAAGTCTCATAGTATAGGAAGGGTCTCAGAATTGGAATGGGTAGGAGTTGGATATCACATCTCAAGCTATAGGAAGGGTCTCAGGATTGGAATGGGAAGGACTTGGATATCACAGCTCATGCTATAGGCAGGGTCTCAGGTCTGGAAAGGGAAGGAGATGGATATCACATTTCATGTTAGAGGTAGGATCTCAGGTTTGGTATTAGAGGCATTGAGATATCACATCTCATGCTATCAGAAGGGTCTCAGGATTGGAATGGGAAGGAGTTGTATATCACATCTCATGCTAAAGGGAGGGTCTCAGGTTTGGAAGGGGAAGGATTTGAATATCACATCACATGTTATAGGAAGGATCTCAGGTTTGGTATTAGAGGCATTGAGATATCACATCTCATGCTATTGGAAGGGTCTCAGGATTGGAATGGGAAGGAGTTGGATATCACATCTCATGCTATAGGAAGGGTCTCAGGTTTGGAACGGGAAGGAGTTGGATATCACATCTCGTGTTATAGGAAGAGTCTCAGGTTTGGTATAAGCATTGAGATATCACATCTCTGCAATTGGAAGTGTCTCAGGATTGGGATGGGAAGGATTTGGATATCACATCTCATGCTATAGGAAGGGTCTCAGGTTTGGAACGGGAAGGAGTTGGATATCACATCTCATGTTATAGGAAGAGTCTCAGGTTTGGTATAAGCATTGAGATATCAAATCTCTGCAATCGGAAGTGTCTCAGGATTGGAACGGGAAGGAGTTGGATATCCCATCTCATGTTATAGGACTGGTCTCAGGTTTGGTATTAGAAGCATTGAGATATCACATCGCATGCTGTAGGAAGGGTCTCTGGTTTGGAATGGGAAGGAATTGGATAGCACATCTCATGTCATAGGAAGGATCTCAGGTTTGGTATTAGAAGCATTGAGATATCACATCTCATGCTATAGGAATGGTCTCAGGATTAGAATGGGAAGGAGTTGGATATTACATTCTTGCTATGGGAAGGGTCTCATGTTTGGAATTGGAAGGAGTTGGATATCACATATGCTATAGGAAGGGTCTCAGGTTTGGAATGGGAAGGAGTTGGATATCACATCTCATGTTATAGGAAGGGTCTCAGGTTGGTATACGCATTGAGATATCACATCTCTGCTATCGGAAGGGTCTCAGGATTGGAATGGGAAGGAGTTGGATATCCCATCTCATGTTATAGGAAGGGTCTCAGGTTTGGTATTAGAAGCATTGAGATATCACATCTCATGCTATAGGAAGGGTCTCAGGATTGGAATGGGGAGGGCTTGGATGTCACATCTCATGCTATAGGGAGGGTCTCAAGTTTGATATTAGAAGCATTGAGATAACAAATCTCATGATATCGGAAGGGTCTCAGGATTGGAATGGGAAGGAGTTGGATATCACATCTCATGATAAAGGAAGGGTCTAAGGTTTGGAAGGGGAAGGATTTGGATATCACATCTCATGTTATAGGACGGGTCTCAGGTTTGGTATTAGAAGCATTGAGATATCAAGTCTCATGGTATAGGAAGGGTCTCAGAATTGGAATGGGAAGGAGTTGGATATCACATCTCAAGCTATAGGAAGGGTCTCAGGATTGGAATGGGAAGGCGTTTGATATCACATTTTATGCCATAGTATGGGTCTCAGGTTTGGTAGAAGCATTGGGATATCACATCTCATGCTATTGGAAGGGTATCAGTATTGGATTTGGAAGGAGTTGGATAGCCCATCTCATGCTATAGGAAGGGTCTCAGGTTGGAATGGGAAGGAGTTGGATATCACATTTCATGTTATAGGAAGGGTCTCAGGATTGGAATGGGAAGGACTTGGATATCATATCTCATGCTATAGGAAAGCTCTCAGGTTTGGAAGGGGAAGGAGTTGGATATCACATTTTCATGTTAGAGGAAGGATCTCAGGTTTGGTATTAGAGGCCTTGAGATATCACATCTCATGCTATAGGAAGGGTCTCGGGATTGGAATGTTAAGGAGTTCGATATCACATCTCAAGCTATAGGAAGGGTCTCAGGTTTGGTATAAGCATTGAGATATCACATCTCATGCTATAGGAAGGGTCTCAGGATTGGAATGGGAAGGAGTTGGATATCACATCTCATATTATAGGAAAGATCTCAGGTTTGGTATTAGAAGCATTGAGACATCACATCTCATGTTATAGGAAGGGTCTTAGGATTGGAATGGGAAGAAGTTGGATATCACATCTCATGCTATAGGAAGGGTCTCAGGTTTGGTATAAGCATTGAGATATCAGATCTCATGCTATAGGAAGGGTCTCAGGATTGGAATGGGAAGGAGTTGTATATGACATCTCATGCCATAGGAAGGGTCTCAGGTTTGGTATAAGTATTGAGGTATCACATCACATGCTATAGGAAGGGTCTCAGGATTGGAATGGGAAGGACTTGAATATCACATCTCATGCTATAGGCAGGGTCTCAGGTTTGGAAAGGGAAGGAGATGGATATCACATTTCATGTTAGAGGTAGGATCTCAGGTTTGGTATTAGAGGCATTGAGATATCACATCTCATGCTATCAGAAGGGTCTCAGGATTGGAATGGGAAGGAGTTGTATATCACATCTCATGCTAAAGGGATGGTCTCAGGTTTGGTAGGGGAAGGATTTGGAAATCACATCTCATGTTATAGGAAGGATCTCAGGTTTGGTATTAGAAGCATTGAGATATCACATCTCATGCTATCGGAAGTATCTCAGGTTTGGTATTAGAGGCATTGAGATATCACATCTCATGCTATCATAAGGGTCTCAGGATTGGAATGGGAAGGAGTTGGATATCACATCTCATGTTATAGGAAGGATCTCAGGTTTGGTATTAGAAGCATTGAGATATCACATCTCATGCTATAGGAAGGGTCTCAGGATTGGAATGGGAAGGAGGTGGATATCACATCTCATGCTATAGGAAGGGTCTCAGATTTGGTATAAGCATTGAGATATCACATCTCATGCTATAGGAAGGGTCTCAGGAATGGAATGGGAAGGACTTGGATATCACATCTCATGATAAAGGAAGGGTCTAACGTTTGGAAGTGGAAGGTTTTGGATATCACATCTCATGTTATTGGACCGGTCTCAGGTTTGGTATTAGAAGCATTGAGATATCAAGTCTCATGGTATGGGACAGGAGTTTGATATCACATCTCATGCCATGGTATGGGTATCAGGTTTTGTAGAAGCATTGGGATATCACATCTCATGCTATCGGAAGGGTATCAGGATTGGATTTGGAAGGAGTTGGATATCCCATCTCATGCTATAGGAAGGGTATCAGGTTGGAATGGGAAGGAGTTGGATATGACATCTCATGTTATAGGAAGGGTCTCAGGATTGGAATGGGAAGGACTTGGATATCACATCTCATGCTGTAGGAAGGCTCTCAGGTTTGGAAAGGGAAGGAGTTGGATATCACATTTCATGTTAGAGGTAGGATCTCAGGTTTGGTATTAGAGGCATTGAGATATCACATCTCATGCTATCAGAAGGGTATCAGGATTGGAATGAGAAGGAGTTGGATATCACATCTCATGCTAAAGGGAGGGTCTCAAGTTTGATATTAGAAGCTTTGAGATATCACATCTCATGATATCGGAAGGGTCTCAGGATTGGAATGGGAAGGAGTTGGATATCACATCTCATGATAAAGGAAGGGTCTAAGTTTGGAAGGGGAAGGATTTGGATATCACATCTCATGTTATATTACGGGTCTCACGTTTGTATTAGAAGCATTGAGATATCAAGTCTCATAGTATAGGAAGGGTCTCAGAATTGGAATGGGTAGGAGTTGGATATCACATCTCAAGCTATAGGAAGGGTCTCAGGATTGGAATGGGAAGGACTTGGATATCACATCTCATGCTATAGGGAGGGTCTCAAGTTTGATATTAGAAGCTTTGAGATATCACATCTCATGATATCGGAAGGGTCTCAGGATTGGAATGGGAAGGAGTTGGATATCACTTCTCATGATAAAGGAAGGGTCTAAGGTTTGGAAGGGGAAGGATTTGGATATCACATCTCATGTTATATTACGGGTCTCACGTTTGTATTAGAAGCATTGAGATATCAAGTCTCATAGTATAGGAAGGGTCTCAGAATTGGAATGGGAAGGAGTTGGATATCACATCTCAAGCTATAGGAAGGGTCTCAGGATTGGAATGGGAAGGACTTGGATATCACATCTCATGCTATAGGAAGGCTCTCAGGTTTGGAAGGGGAAAGAGTTGGATATCACATTTCATGTTAGAGGTAGGATCTCAGGTTTGGAAGGGGAAGGATTTGGATATCAAATCTCATGTTATAGGAAGGATCTCAGGTTTGGTATTAGAAGCATTGAGATATCACATCTCATGCTATCGGAAGGATCTCAGGTTTGGTATTAGAAGCATTGAGATATCACATCTCATGCTATCAGAAGAGTCTCAGGATTGGAATAGGAAGGAGTTGGATATCACATCTCATGCTAAAGGGAGGGTCTCAGGATTGGAAGGGGAAGGATTTGGATATCACATCTCATGTTATCGGAAGGATCTCACGTTTGGTATTAGAAGTATTGAGATATCATATCTCATGCTATAGGAAGGGTCTCAGGATTGGAATGGGAAGGAGTTGGATATCACATCTCATGCTATAGGGAGGGTCTCAGGATTGGAATGGGAAGGACTTAGATATCACATATCATGCTATAGGGAGGGTCTCAGTTTTGATATTAGAAGCATTGAGATATCACATCTCATGCTATAGGAAGTGTCTCAGGATTGGAATGGGAAGGTGCTGGATATCACATCTCATGCTAAAGGAAGGGTCTCAGGTTTGGAACGGGAAGGATTTGGATATCACATCTCATGTTATAGGAAGGGTCTCAGGTTTGGTATAAGCATTGAGATATCACATCTCTGCTATCGAAAGTGTCTCAGGATTGGAATGGGAAGGAGTTGGATATCCCATCTCATGTTATCGGACGGGTCTCAGGTTTGTTATTAGAATCATTGAGATATCATATTGCATGCTGTAGGAAGGGTCTAAGGGTTGGAATGGGAAGGACTTGGATTTCACATCTCATGCTATAGATAGGCTCTTAGGTTTGGAAAGGGAAGGAGTTGGATATCACATTTCATGTTAGAGGAAGGATCTCAGGTTTGGTATTAGAAGCATTGAGATATCACATCTCATGCTATAGGAAGGGTCCCAGGATTGGAATGGGAAGCAGTTGGATATCACATCTCATGCTATAGGAAGGGTCTCAGGTTTGGTATAAGCATTGAGATATCACATCTCATGCTATAGGACGGGTCTCAGGATTGGAATGGAAGGAGTTGGCTATCACATCTCATGTTATAGGAAGGATCTCAGGTTTGGTATTAGAAGCATTGAGACATCACATCTCATGCTATAGGAAGGGTCTCAGGGTTGGAATGGGAAGGAGTTGGATATCACATCTCATCCAATAGGAAGGGTCTCAGGTTTGGAATGGGAAGGAATTGGATATCACATCTCATGTTATAGGAAGGATCTCAGGTTTGGTATTAGAAGCATTGAGATATTACATCTCATGCTATAGGAAGGGTCTCAGGATTGGAATGTGAAGGATTTGGATATCACATCTCATGCTAAAGGAAGGGTCTCAGGTTTGGTAGAAGCATTGAGATATCACGTCTCTGCTATCGGAAGGGTCTCAGGATTGGATTGGGAAGGAGTTGGATATCACATCTCATGCCATAGGAAGGGTCTCAGGTTTGGTATAAGCATTGAGATATCACATCTCTGCTATCGGAAGGGTCTCAGGATTGGATTGGGAAGGAGTTGGATATCCCTTCTCATGCTATAGGAAGTGTCTCAGGTTGGAATGGGAAGGAGTTGGATATCACATCTCATGTTATAGGAAGGGTCTCAGGATTGGAATGGGAAGGATTTGGATATCACATCTCTTGCTATAGGAAGGGTCTCAGGATTGGAATGGGTAGGAGTTGAATATTACTTTCTTGCTATAGGAAGGGTCTCATGTTTGGAATGGGAAGGAGTTGGATATCACATATGCTATAGTTAGTGTCTCAGGTTTGGAACGGGAAGGAGTTGGATATCACATCTCATGTTATAGGAAGGGTCTCAGGTTTGGTATAAGCATTGAGATATCACATCTCTGCTATCGGAAGCGGCTCAGGATTGGAATGGGAAGGAGTTGGATATCCCATCTCATGTTATAGGAAGAGTCTCTGGTTTGGTATTAGAATCATTGAGATATCACATCGCATGCTGTAGGAAGGGTCTAAGGATTGGAATGGGATGGACTTGGATATCACATCTCATGCTATAGGTAGGCTCTCAGGTTTGGTATAAGCATTGAGATATCACATCTCATGCTATAGGAAGGGTCTCAGGATTGGAATGGGAAGGAATTGGATATCACATCTCATGCTATAGGAAGGGTCTCAGATTTGGTATAAGCATTGAGATATCACATCTCATGCTAAAGGAAGGGTCTCAGGATTGGAATGGGAAGGAGTTCTATATGACATCTCAGGCCATAGGAAGGTTCTCAGGTTTGGTATAAGCATTGAGATATCACATCTCTGCTATCGGAAGGGTCTCAGGATTGGAATGGGAAGGAGTTGGATATCCCATCTCATGTTATAGGAAGGGTCTCAGGTTTGGTATTAGAAGCATAGAGATATCACATCTCATGCTATAGGAAGGGTCTCAGGATTTGAATGGCAAGGAGTTGGATATCACATCTCATGCCATAGGAAGGGTCTCAGGTTTGGTATAAGCTTTGAGATATCACATCTCTGCTATCGCTAGGGTCTCAGGATTGGATTGGGAAGGAGTTAGATATCCCTTCTCATGCTATAGGAAGTGTCTCAGGTTGGAATGGGAAGGAGTTGGATATCACATCTCATGTTATAGGAAGGGTCTCAGGATTGGAATGGGAAGGACTTGGATGTCACATCTCATGCTATAGGGAGGGTCTCAAGTTTGATATTAGAAGCATTGAGATAACAAATCTCATGATATCGGAAGGGTCTCAGGATTGGAATGGGAAGGAGTTGGATATCACATCTCATGATAAAGGAAGGGTCTAAGGTTTGGAAGGGGAAGGATTTGGATATCACATCTCATGTTATAGGACGGGTCTCAGGTTTGGTATTAGAAGCATTGAGATATCAAGTCTCATGGTATAAGAAGGGTCTCAGAATTGGAATGGGAAGGAGTTGGATATCACACCTCAAGCTATAGGAAGGGTCTCAGGATTGGAATGGGAAGGAGTTTGATATCACATCTCATGCCATAGTATGGGTCTCAGGTTTGGTAGAAGCATTGGGATATCACATCTCATGCTATCGGAAGGGTATCAGTATTGGATTTGGAAGAAGTTGGATATCCCATCTCATGCTATAGGAAGGGTCTCAGGTTGGAATGGGAAGGAGTTGGATATCACATTTCATGTTATAGGAAGGGTCTCAGGATTGGAATGGGAAGGACTTGGATATCATATCTCATGCTATAGGACGGGTCTCAGGTTTGTTATTAGAATCATTGAGATATCATATTGCATGCTGTAGGAAGGGTCTAAGGATTGGAAAGGGAAGGAGTTGGATATCACATTTCATGTTAGAGGAAGGATCTCAGGTTTGGTATTAGAAGCATTGAGATATCACATCTCATGCTATATGAAGGGTCTCAGGATTGGAATGGGAAGTAGTTGGATATCACATCTCATGCTATAGGAAGGGTCTCAGGTTTGGTATAAGCATTGAGATATCACATCTCATGCTATAGGACAGGTCTCAGGATTGGAATGGAAGGAGTTGGATATCACATCTCATGTTATAGGAAGGATCTCAGGTTTGGTATTAGAAGCATTGAGACATCACATCTCATGCTATAGGAAGGGTCTCAGGGTTGGAATGGGAAGGAGTTGGATATCACATCTCATCCAATAGGAAGGGTGTCAGGTTTGGAATGGGAAGGAATTGGATATCACATCTCATGTTATAGGAAGGATCTCAGGTTTGGTATTAGAAGCATTGAGATATCACATCTCATGCTATAGGAAGGGTCTCAGGATTGGAATGTGAAGGATTTGGATATCACATCTCATGCTAAAGGAAGGGTCTCAGGTTTGGTAGAAGCATTGAGATATCACGTCTCTGCTATCGGAAGGGTCTCAGGATTGGATTGGGAAGGAGTTGGATATCCCTTCTCATGCTATAGGAAGGGTCTCAGGATTTGAATGGCAAGGAGTTGGATATCACATCTCATGCCATAGGAAGGGTCTCAGGTTTGGTATAAGCATTGAGATATCACATCTCTGCTATCGGAAGGGTCTCAGGATTGGAATGGGAAGGAGTTGGATATTCCCATCTCATGTTATAGGAAGGGTCTCAGGTTTGGTATTAGAAGCATTGAGATATCACATCTCATGCTATAGGAAGGGTCTCAGGATTGGAATGGGAAGGACTTGGATATCACATCTCATGCTATAGGGAGGGTCTCAAGTTTGATATTAGAACCTTTGAGATATCACATCTCATGATATCGGAAGGGTCTCAGGATTGGAATGGGAAGGAGTTGGATATCACATCTCATGATAAAGGAAGGGTCTAAGGTTTGGAAGGGGAAGGATTTGGATATCACATCTCATGTTATATTATGGGTCTCAGGTTTGGTATTAGAAGCATTGAGATATCAAGTCTCAGAGTATAGGAAGGGTCTCAGAATTGGAATGGGACGGAGTTAAATATCACATCTCAAGCTATAGGAAGGGTCTCAGGATTGGAATGGGAAGGACTTGGATATCACATCTCATGCTATAGGAAGGCTCTCAGGTTTGGAAGGGGAAAGAGTTGGATATCACATTTCATGTTAGAGGTAGGATCTCAGGTTTTGTATTAGAGGCATTGAGATATCACATCTCATGCTATCAGAAGGGTCTCAGGAATGGAATGGGAAGGAGTTGGATATCACATCTCATGCTAAAGGGAGGGTCTCAGGTTTGGAAGGGGAAGGATTTGGATATCACATCTCATGTTTTAGGAAGGATCTCAGGTTTGGTATTAGAAGCATTGAGATATCACATCTCATGCTATCGGAAGGATCTCAGGTTTGGTATTAGAAGCATTGAGATATCACATCTCATGCTATCAGAAGGGTCTCAGGATTGGAATGGGAAGGAGTTGGATATCACATCTCATGCTAAAGGGAGGGTCTCAGGTTTGGAAGGGGAAGGATTTGGATATCACATCTCATGTTATCGGAAGGATCTCACGTTTGGTATTAGAAGTATTGAGATATCATATCTCATGCTATAGGAAGGGTCTCAGGATTGGAATGGGAAAGAGTTGGATATCACATCTCATGCTATAGGGAGTGTCTCAGGATTGGAATGGGAAGGACTTAGATATCACATATCATGCTATAGGGAGGGTCTCAGTTTTGATATTAGAAGCATTGAGATATCACATCTCATGCTATCGGAAGTGTCTCAGGATTGGAATGGGAAGGAGCTGGATATCACATCTCATGCTAAAGGAAGGGTCTCAGGTTTGGAACGGGAAGGATTTGGATATCACATCTCATGTTATAGGAAGGGTCTCAGGTTTGGTATAAGCATTGAGATATCACATCTCTGCTATCGGAAGTGTCTCAGGATTGGAATGGGAAGGAGTTGGATATCACATCTCATGTTATAGGACGGGTCTCAGGTTTGTTATTAGAATCATTGAGATATCATATTGCATGCTGTAGAAAGGGTCTAAGGGTTGGAATGGGAAGGACTTGGATATCACATCTCATGCTATAGATAGGCTCTTAGGTTTGGAAAGGGAAGGAGTTGGATATCACATTTCATGTTAGAGGAAGGATCTCAGGTTTGGTATTAGAAGCATTGAGATATCACATCTCATGCTATAGGAAGGGTCTCAGGATTGGAATGGGAAGTAGTTGGATATCACATCTCATGCTATAGGAAGGGTCTCAGGTTTAGTATAAGCATTGAGATATCACATCTCATGCTATAGGACGGGTCACAGGATTGGAATGGAAGGAGTTGGATATCACATCTCATGTTATAGGAAGGATCTCAGGTTTGGTATTAGAAGCATTGAGACATCACATCTCATGCTATAGGAAGGGTCTCAGGGTTGGAATGGGAAGGAGTTGGACATCACATCTCATCCAATAGGAAGGGTCTCAGGTTTGGAATGGGAAGGAATTGGATATCACATCTCATGTTATAGGAAGGATCTCAGGTTTGGTATTAGAAGCATTGAGATATCACATCTCATGCTATAGGAAGGGTCTCAGGATTGGAATGTGAAGGATTTGGATATCACATCTCATGCTAAAGGAAGGGTCTCAGGTTTGGTAGAAGCATTGAGATATCACGTCTCTGCTATCGGAAGGGTCGCAGGATTGGATTGGGAAGGAGTTGGATATCCCTTCTCATGCTATAGGAAGGGTCTCAGGATTTGAATGGCAAGGAGTTGGATATCACATCTCATGCCATAGGAAGGGTCTCAGGTTTGGTATAAGCATTGAAATATCACATCTCTGCTATCGGAAGGGTCTCAGGATTGGATTGGGAAGGAGTTGGATATCCCTTCTCATGCTATAGGAAGTGTCTCAGGTTGGAATGGGAAGGAGTTGGATATCACATCTCATGTTATAGGAAGGGTCTCAGGATTGGAATGGGAAGGATTTGGATATCACATCTCTTGCTATAGGAAGGGTCTCAGGATTGGAATGGGTAGGAGTTGGATATTACTTTCTTGCTATAGGAAGGGTCTCATGTTTGGAATGGGAAGGAGTTGGATATCACATATGCTATAGTTAGTGTCTCAGGTTTGGAACGGGAAGGAGTTGGATATCACATCTCATGTTATAGGAAGGGTCTCAGGTTTGGTATAAGCATTGAGATATCACATCTCTGCTATCGGAAGCGGCTCAGGATTGGAATGGGAAGGAGTTGGATATCCCATCTCATGTTATAGTAAGAGTCTCTGGTTTGGTATTAGAATCATTGAGATATCACATCGCATGCTCTAGGAAGGGTCTAAGGATTGGAATGGGATGGACTTGGATATCACATCTCATGCTATAGGTAGGCTCTCAGGTTTGGTATAAGCATTGAGATATCACATCTCATGCTATAGGAAGGGTCTCAGGATTGGAATGGGAAGGATTTGGATATCACATCTCATGCTATAGGAAGGGTCTCAGATTTGGTATAAGCATTGAGATATCACATCTCATGCTAAAGGAAGGGTCTCAGGATTGGAATGGGAAGGAGTTGTATATGACATCTCAGGCCATAGGAAGGGTCTCAGGTTTGGTATAAGCATTGAGATATCACATCTCTGCTATCGGAAGTGTCTCAAGATTGGAATGGGAAGGACTTGGATATCACATCTCATGCTATAGGGAGGGTCTCAAGTTTGATATTAGAAGCATTGAGATATCACATCTCATGCTATAGGAAGGGTCTCAGGATTGGAATGGGAAGTAGTTGGATATCACATCTCATGCTATAGGAAGGGTCTCAGGTTTGGTATAAGCAGTGAGATATCACATCTCATGCTATAGGAAGTGTCTCAGGATTGGAATGATGGGAAGGAGTTGGATATCACATCTCATGTTATAGGAAGGATCTCAGGTTTGGCATAAGCATTGAGATATCACATGTTTGCTATCGGAAGGGTCTCAGGATTGGAATGGGAAGGAGTTGTATATTCCCATCTCATGTTATAGGAAGGGTCTCAGGTTTGGTATTAGAAGCATTGAGACATCACATCTCATGCTATAGGAAGGGTCTCAGGATTGGAATGGGAAGGACTTGGATATCACATCTCATGCTATAGGGAGGGTCTCGAGTTTGATATTAGAAGCATTGAGATATCACATCTCATGATATCGGAAGGGTCTCAGGATTGGAATGGGAAGGAGTTGGATATCACATCTCATGATAAAGGAAGGGTCTAAGGTTTGGAAGGGGAAGGATTTGGATATCACATCTCATGTTATAGGACGGGTCTCAGGTTTGGTATTAGAAGCATTGAGATATCAAGTCTCATGGTATAGGAAGGGTCTCAGAATTGGAATGGGAAGGAGTTGGATATCACATCTCAAGCTATAGGAAGGGTCTCAGGATTGGAATGGGAAGGAGTTTGATATCACATCTCATGCCATAGTATGGGTCTCAGGTTTGGTATAAGCATTGGGATATCAAATCTCATGCTATCGGAAGGGTATCAGGATTGGAATTCCAAGGAGTTGGATATCCCATCTCATGCTATAGGAAGGGTCTCAGGTTGGAATGGGAAGGAGTTGGATATCACATCTCATGCTAAAGGGAGGGTCTCAGGTTTGGAAGGGGAAGGATTTGGATATCACATCTCATGTTATAGGAAGGATCTCAGGTTTGGTATAAGAAGCATTGAGATATCACATCTCATGCTATCGGAAGAATCTCAGATTTGGTATTAGAGGCATTGAGATATCACATCTCATGCCATCATAAGGGTCTCAGGATTGGAATGGGAAGGAGTTGGATATCACATCTCATGTTATAGGAAGAGTCTCAGGTTTGGTATAAGCATTGAGATATCAAATCTCTGCAATCGGAAGTGTCTCAGGATTGGGATGGGAAGGAGTTGGATATCACATCTCATGCTATAGGAAGGGTCTCAGGTTTGGAACGGGAAGGAGTTGGATATCACATCTCATGTTATAGGAAGAGTCTCAGGTTTGGTATAAGCATTGAGATATCAAATCTCTGCAATCGGAAGTGTCTCAGGATTGGGATGGGAAGGAGTTGGATATCACATCTCATGCTATAGGAAGGGTCTCAGGTTTGGAACGGGAAGGAGTTGGATATCCCATCTCATGTTATAGGACTGGTCTCATGTTTGGTATTAGAAGCATTGAGATATCACATCTCTGCTATCGGAAGTGTCTCAGGATTGGGATGGGAAGGAGTTGGATATCACATCTCATGCTATAGGACGGGTCTCAGGTTTGTTATTAGAATCATTGAGATATCATATTGCATGCTGTAGGAAGGGTCTAAGGATTGGAATGGGAAGGACTTGGATATCACATCTCATGCTATAGATAGGATCTTAGGTTTGGAAAGGGAAGGAGTTGGATATCACATTTCATGTTAGAGGAAGGATCCCAGGTTTGGTATTAGAAGCATTGAGATATCACATCTCATGCTATATGAAGGGTCTCAGGATTGGAATGGGAAGTAGTTGGATATCACATCTCATGCTATAGGAAGGGTCTCAGGTTTGGTATAAGCATTGAGATATCACATCTCATGCTATAGGACAGGTCTCAGGATTGGAATGGAAGGAGTTGGATATCACATCTCATGTTATAGGAAGGATCTCAGGTTTGGTATTAGAAGCATTGAGACATCACATCTCATGCTATAGGAAGGGTCTCAGGGTTGGAATGGGAAGGAGTTGGATATCACATCTCATCCAATAGGAAGGGTGTCAGGTTTGGAATGGGAAGGAATTGGATATCACATCTCATGTTATAGGAAGGATCTCAGGTTTGGTATTAGAAGCATTGAGATATCACATCTCATGCTATAGGAAGGGTCTCAGGATTGGAATGTGAAGGATTTGGATATCACATCTCATGCTAAAGGAAGGGTCTCAGGTTTGGTAGAAGCATTGAGATATCACGTCTCTGCTATCGGAAGGGTCTCAGGATTGGATTGGGAATGAGTTGGATATCCCTTCTCATGCTATAGGAAGGGTCTCAGGATTTGAATGGCAAGGAGTTGGATATCACATCTCATGCCATAGGAAGGGTCTCAGGTTTGGTATAAGCATTGAGATATCACATCTCTGCTATCGGAAGGGTCTCAGGATTGGAATGGGAAGGAGTTGGATATTCCCATCTCATGTTATAGGAAGGGTCTCAGGTTTGGTATTAGAAGCATTGAGATATCACATCTCATGCTATAGGAAGGGTCTCAGGATTGGAATGGGAAGGACTTGGATATCACATCTCATGCTATAGGGAGGGTCTCAAGTTTGATATTAGAAGCTTTGAGATATCACATCTCATGATATCGGAAGGGTCTCAGGATTGGAATGGGAAGGAGTTGGAT
This sequence comes from Ambystoma mexicanum, assembly GCF_040938575.1. Classification (NCBI taxonomy): domain Eukaryota; kingdom Metazoa; phylum Chordata; class Amphibia; order Caudata; family Ambystomatidae; genus Ambystoma; species Ambystoma mexicanum. The sequence continues at coordinate 28,156 of NW_027182389.1, forward strand.
ATCACATCTCATGATAAAGGAAGGGTCTAAGGTTTGGAAGGGGAAGGATTTGGATATCACATCTCATGTTATATTACGGGTCTCAGGTTTGGTATTGGAAGCATTGAGATATATCACATCACATGCTATAGGAAGGGTCTCAGGATTGGAATGGGAAGGAATTGGATATCACAGCTCATGCTATAGGCAGGGTCTCAGGTTTGGAAAGGGAAGGAGATGGATATCACATTTCATGTTAGAGGTAGGATCTCAGGTTTGGTATTAGAGGCATTGAGATATCACATCTCATGCTATCAGAAGGGTCTCAGGATTGGAATGGGAAGGAGTTGTATATCACATCTCATGCTAAAGGGAGGGTCTCAGGTTTGGAAGGGGAAGGATTTGAATATCACATCACATGTTATAGGAAGGATCTCAGGTTTGGTATTAGAGGCATTGAGATATCACATCTCATGCTATCGGAAGGGTCTCAGGATTGGAATGGGAAGGAGTTGGATATCACATCTCATGCTATAGGAAGGGTCTCAGGTTTGGAACGGGAAGGAGTTGGATATCACATCTCGTGTTATAGGAAGAGTCTCAGGTTTGGTATAAGCATTGAGATATCACATCTCTGCAATTGGAAGTGTCTCAGGATTGGGATGGGAAGGATTTGGATATCACATCTCATGCTATAGGAAGGGTCTCAGGTTTGGAACGGGAAGGAGTTGGATATCACATCTCATGTTATAGGAAGAGTCTCAGGTTTGGTATAAGCATTGAGATATCAAATCTCTGCAATCGGAAGTGTCTCAGGATTGGAACGGGAAGGAGTTGGATATCCCATCTCATGTTATAGGACTGGTCTCAGGTTTGGTATTAGAAGCATTGAGATATCACATCGCATGCTGTAGGAAGGGTCTCAGGTTTGGAATGGGAAGGAATTGGATATCACATCTCATGTCATAGGAAGGATCTCAGGTTTGGTATTAGAAGCATTGAGATATCACATCTCATGCTATAGGAATGGTCTCAGGATTGGAATGGGAAGGAGTTGGATATTACATTCTTGCTATGGGAAGGGTCTCATGTTTGGAATTGGAAGGAGTTGGATATCACATATGCTATAGGAAGGGTCTCAGGTTTGGAATGGGAAGGAGTTGGATATCACATCTCATGTTATAGGAAGGGTCTCAGGTTGGTATACGCATTGAGATATCACATCTCTGCTATCGGAAGGGTCTCAGGATTGGAATGGGAAGGAGTTGGATATCCCATCTCATGTTATAGGAAGGGTCTCAGGTTTGGTATTAGAAGCATTGAGATATCACATCTCATGCTATAGGAAGGGTCTCAGGATTGGAATGGGGAGGACTTGGATGTCACATCTCTTGCTATAGGGAGGGTCTCAAGTTTATCTCAATGCTTCTAATACCAAACCTGAGATCCTTCCTATAACATGAGATGTGATATCCAATTCCTTCCCATTCCAAACCTGAGACCCTTCCTATTGGATGAGATGTGATATCCAACTCCTTCCCATTCCAACCCTGAGACCCTTCCTATAGCATGAGATGTGATGTCTCAATGCTTCTAATACCAAACCTGAGATCCTTCCTATAACATGAGATGTGATATCCAACTCCTTCCATTCCAATCCTGAGACCCGTCCTATAGCATGAGATGTGATATCTCAATGCTTATACCAAACCTGAGACCCTTCCTATAGCATGAGATGTGATATCCAACTGCTTCCCATTCCAATCCTGAGACCCTTCCTATAGCATGAGATGTGATATCTCAATGCTTCTAATACCAAACCTGAGATCCTTCCTCTAACATGAAATGTGATATCCAACTCCTTCCCTTTCCAAACCTAAGAGCCTATCTATAGCATGAGATGTGATATCCAAGTCCTTCACATTCCAACCCTTAGACCCTTCCTACAGCATGCAATATGATATCTCAATGATTCTAATAACAAACCTGAGACCCGTCCTATAACATGAGATGGGATATCCAACTCCTTCCCATTCCAATCCTGAGACACTTCCGATAGCAGAGATGTGATATCTCAATGCTTATACCAAACCTGAGACCCTTCCTATAACATGAGATGTGATATCCAAATCCTTCCCGTTCCAAACCTGAGACCCTTCCTTTAGCATGAGATGTGATATCCAGCTCCTTCCCATTCCAATCCTGAGACACTTCCGATAGCATGAGATGTGATATCTCAATGCTTCTAATATCAAAACTGAGACCCTCCCTATAGCATGATATGTGATATCTAAGTCCTTCCCATTCCAATCCCGAGACCCTCCCTATAGCATGAGATGTGATATCCAACTCCTTCCCATTCCAATCATGAGACCCTTCCTATAGCATGAGATGTGATATCTCAATGCTTCTACCAAACCTGAGACCCTTCCTTTAGCATGAGATGTGATATACAACTCCTTCCCATTCCAATCCTGAGACCCTTCCTATAGCATGAGATGTGATATCTCAATACTTCTAATACCAAACCTGAGATCCTTCCGATAACATGAGATGTGATATCTCAATACTTCTAATACCAAACCTGAGATCCATCCTATAACATGAGATGTGATATCCAACTCCTTCCCTTTCCAAACCTGAGAGCCGTTCTATAGCATGAGATGTGATAACCAGGTCCTTCCCATTCCAATCCTTAGACCCTTCCTACAGCATGCAATATGATATCTCAATGATTCTAATAACAAACCTGAGACCCGTCCTATAGCATGAGATATGATATCCAAGTCCTTCCCATTCCAATCCTGAGACCCTTCCTATAACACGAAATGTGATATCCAACTCCTTCCCATTCCAACCTGAGACCCTTCCTATAGCATGAGATGGGATATCCAACTTCTTCCAAATCCAATACTGATACCCTTCCGATAGCATGAGATGTGATATCCCAATGCTTCTACCAAACCTGAGACCCATACTATGGCATGAGATGTGATATCAAACTCCTTCCCATTCCAATCCTGAGACCCTTCCTATAGCTTGAGGTGTGATATCCAACTCCTTCCCATTCCAATTCTGAGACCCTTCTTATACCATGAGACTTGATATCTCAATGCTTCTAATATTAAACCTGAGACCCGTCCTATAACATGAGATGTGATATCCAAATCCTTCCCCTTCCAAACCTTAGACCCTTCCTTTATCATGAGATGTGATATCCAACTCCTTCCCATTCCAATCCTGAGACCCTTCCGATATCATGAGATTTGTTATCTCAATGCTTCTAATATCAAACTTGAGACCCTACCTATAGCATGAGATGTGACATCCAAGTCCTTCCCATTCCAATCCTGAGACCCTTCCTATAGCATGAGATGTGATATCTCTATGCTTCTAATACCAAACCTGAGACCCTTCCTATAACATGAGATGGGATATCCAACTCCTTCCCATTCCAATCCTGAGACCTTTCCGATAGCAGAGATGTGATATCTCAATGCTTATACCAAACCTGAGAACCTTCCTATGGCCTGAGATGTCATATACAACTCCTTCCCATTCCAATCCTGAGACCCTTCCTTTAGCATGAGATGTGATATCTCAATGCTTATACCAAATCTGAGACCCTTCCTATAGCATGAGATGTGATATCCAATTCCTTCCCATTCCAATCCTGTGACCCTTCCTATAGCATGAGATGTGATATCTCAATGCTTATAGCAAACCTGAGAAGCTACCTATAACATGAGATGTGATATCCAAGTCCATCCCATTCCAATCCTTAGACCCTTCCTACAGCATGCTATGTGATATCTCAATGATTCTAATACCAAACCAGAGACTCTTCCTATAACATGAGATGGGATATCCAACTCCTTCCCATTCCAATCCTGAGCCGCTTCCGATAGCAGAGATGTGATATCTCAATGCTTATACCAAACCTGAGACCCTTCCTATAACATGAGATGTGATATCCAACTCCTTCCCGTTCCAAACCTGAGACACTAACTATAGCATATGTGATATCCAACTCCTTCCCATTCCAAACATGAGACCCTTCCTATAGCAAGAAAATAATATCCAACTCCTACCCATTCCAATCCTGAGACCCTTCCTATAGCAAGAGATGTGATATCCAAATCCTTCCCATTCCAATCCTGAGACCCTTCCTATAACATGAGATGTGATATCCAACTCCTTCCCATTCCAACCTGAGACACTTCCTATAGCATGAGAAGGGATATCCAACTCCTTCCCAATCCAATCCTGAGACCCTTCCGATAGCAGAGATGTGATATCTCAATGCTTATACCAAACCTGAGACCCTTCCTATGGCATGAGATGTGATATCCAACTCCTTGCCATTCAAATCCTGAGACCCTTCCTATAGCATGAGAAGGGATATCCAACTCCTTCCCAATCCAATCCTGAGACCCTTCCGATAGCAGCGACGTGATATCTCAATGCTTCTACCAAACCTGAGACCCTTCCTTTAGCATGAGATGTGATATCCAAATCCTTCACATTCCAATCCTGAGACCCTTCCTATAGCATGAGATGTGATATCTCAATGCTTCTAATACCAAACCTGAGATCCTTCCTATAACATGAGATGTGATATCCAATTCCTTCCCATTCCAAACCTGAGACCTTTCCTATTGGATGAGATGTGATATCCAACTCCTTCCCATTCCAACCCTGAGACCCTTCCTATAGCATGAGATGTGATGTCTCAATGCTTCTAATACCAAACCTGAGATCCTTCCTATAACATGAGATGTGATATCCAACTCCTTCCATTCCAATCCTGAGACCCGTCCTATAGCATGAGATGTGATATCTCAATGCTTATACCAAACCTGAGACCCTTCCTATAGCATGAGATGTGATATCGAACTGCTTCCCATTCCAATCCTGAGACCCTTCCTATAGCATGAGATGCGATATCTCAATGCTTCTAATACCAAACCTGAGATCCTTCCTCTAACATGAAATGTGATATCCAACTCCTTCCCTTTCCAAACCTAAGAGCCTATCTATAGCATGAGATGTGATATCCAAGTCCTTCACATTCCAACCCTTAGACCCTTCCTACAGCATGCAATATGATATCTCAATGATTCTAATAACAAACCTGAGACCCGTCCTATAACATGAGATGGGATATCCAACTCCTTCCCATTCCAATCCTGAGACACTTCCGATAGCAGAGATGTGATATCTCAATGCTTATACCAAACCTGAGACCCTTCCTATAACATGAGATGTGATATCCAAATCCTTCCCGTTCCAAACCTGAGACCCTTCCTTTAGCATGAGATGTGATATCCAGCTCCTTCCCATTCCAATCCTGAGACACTTCCGATAGCATGAGATGTGATATCTCAATGCTTCTAATATCAAAACTGAGACCCTCCCTATAGCATGATATGTGATATCTAAGTCCTTCCCATTCCAATCCTGAGACCCTCCCTATAGCATGAGATGTGATATCCAACTCCTTCCCATTCCAATCCTGAGACCCTTCCTATAGCATGAGATATGATATCTCAATACTTCTAATACCAAACGTGAGATCCTTCCGATAACATGAGACGTGATATCCAAATCCTTCCCCTTCCAAACCTGAGACCCTCCCTTTAGCATGAAATGTGATATCCAACTCCTTCCTATTCCAATCCTGAGACTCTTCTGATAGCATGAGATGTGATATCTCAATGCTTCTAATACCAAACCTGAGATCCTTCCGATAGCATGAGATGTGATATCTCAATGCTTCTAATACCAAACCTGAGATCCTTCCTATAACATGAGATGTGATATCCAAATCCTTCCCCTTCCAAACCTGAGACCCTCCCTTTAGCATGAGATGTGATATCTAACTCCTTCCCATTCCATTCCTGAGACCCTTCTGATAGCATGAGATGTGATATCTCAATGCCTCTAATACCAAACCTGAGATCCTACCTCTAACATGAAATGAGATATCCAACTCTTTCCCCTTCCAAACCTGAGAGCCTTCCTATAGCATGAGATGTGATATCCAAGTCCTTCCCATTCCAATACTGAGACCCTTCCTATAGCTTGAGATGTGATATCCAACTCCTTCCCATTCCAATTCTGAGACCCTTCCTATAGCATGAGATGTGATATCTCAATGCTTATACCAAACCTGAGAGCCTACCTATAGCATGAGATGTGATATCCAAGTCCATCCCATTCCAATCCTTAGACCCTTCCTACAGCATGCGATGTGATATCTCAATGATTCTAATACCAAACCAGAGACTCTTCCTATAACATGAGATGGGATATCCAACTCCTTCCCATTCCAATTCTGAGACCCTTCCTATACTATGAGACTTGATATCTCAATGCTTCTAATACCAAACCTGAGACCCGTAATATAACATGAGATGTGATATCCAAATCCTTCCCCTTCCAAACCTTAGACCCTTCCTTTATCATGAGATGTGATATCCAACTCCTTCCCATTCCAATCCTGAGACCCTTCCGATATCATGAGATGTGATATCTCAAAGCTTCTAATATCAAACTTGAGACCCTCCCTATAGCATGAGATGTGATATCCAAGTCCTTCCCATTCCAATCCTGAGACCCTTCCTATAGCATGAGATGTGATATCTCAATGCTTCTAAAACCAAACCTGAGACCCTTCCTATAACATGAGATGGGAATATCCAACTCCTTCCCATTCCAATCTTCAGACCCTTCCGATAGCAGAGATGTGATATCTCAATGCTTATACCACACCTGAGATCCTTCCTATAACATGAGATGTGATATCCAACTCCTTCCCATTCCAATCCTGAGACACTTCCTATAGCATGAGATGTGATATCTCACTGCTTATACCATACCTGAGACCCTTCCCATAGCAGATGTGATATCCAACTCCTTCCCATTCCAATCCTCAGACCCTTCCTATAGCATGAGATGTGATATCTCAATGCTTCTAATGTCAAACTTGAGACCCTACCTATAGCATGAGATGTGATATCCAAGTCCTTCCCATTCCAATCCTGAGACACTTCCTATAGCATGAGATGTGATATCTCAATGCTTCTAATACCAAACCTGAGACACTTCCTATAACATGAGATGGGATATCCAACTCCTTCCAATTCCAATCCTGAGACCCTTTTGATAGCAGAGATGTGATATCTCAATGTTTATACCAAACCTGAGACCCTTCCTACGGCATGAGATGTCATATTCAACTCCTACCCATTCCAATCCTGAGACCCTTCCTATAGCATGAGATTTGATATCCAACTCCTTCCCATTCCAATCCTGAGACCCTTCCTATAGCATGAGATGTGATGTCTCAATGCTTCTAATACCAAACCTGAGATCCTTCCTATAACATGAGATGTGATATCCAACTCCTTCCATTCCAATCCTGAGACCCTTCCTATAGCATGAGATGTGATATATCAATGCTTATACCAAACCTGAGACCCTTCCTATAGCATGAGATGTGATATCCAACTCCTTCCCATTCCAATCCTGAGACCCTTCCTATAGCCTGAGATGTGATATCCAATTCCTTCCCATTCCAATCCTGAGACCCTTCCTATAGCATGAGATGTGATATCTCAATGCTTATACCAAACCTGAGAGCCTACCTATAACATGAGATGTGATATCCAAGTCCATCCCATTCCAATCCTTAGACCCTTCCTACAGCATGCGATGTGATATCTCAATGATTCTAATACCAAACCAGAGACTCTTCCTATAACATGATATGGGATATCCAACTCCTTCCCATTCCAATCCTGAGCCGCTTCCGATAGCAGAGATGTGATATCTCAATGCTTATACCAAACCTGAGACCCTTCCTATAACATGAGATGTGATATCCAACTCCTTCCCGTTCCAAACCTGAGACACTAACTATAGCATATGTGATATCCAACTCCTTCCCATTCCAAACATGAGACCCTTCCTATAGCAAGAAAGTAATATCCAACTCCTACCCATTCCAATCCTGAGACCCTTCCTATAGCAAGAGATGTGATATCCAAATCCTTACCATTCCAATCCTGAGACCCTTCCTATAACATGAGATGTGATATCCAACTCCTTCCCATTCCAACCTGAGACACTTCCTATAGCATGAGAAGGGATATCCAACTCCTTCCCAATCCAATCCTGAGACCCTTCCGATAGCAGAGATGTGATATCTCAATGCTTATACCAAACCTGAGACCCTTCCTATGGCATGAGATGTGATATCCAACTCCTTGCCATTCAAATCCTGAGACCCTTCCTATAGCATGAGAAGGGATATCCAACTCCTTCCCAATCCAATCCTGAGACCCTTCCGATAGCAGCGACGTGATATCTCAATGCTTCTACCAAACCTGAGACCCTTCCTTTAGCATGAGATGTGATATCCAAATCCTTCACATTCCAATCCTGAGACCCTTCCTATAGCATGAGATGTGATATCTCAATGCTTCTAATACCAAACCTGAGATCCTTCCTATAACATGAAATGTGATATCCAATTCCTTCCCATTCCAAACCTGAGACCCTTCCTATTGGATGAGATGTGATATCCAACTCCTTCCCATTCCAACCCTGAGACCCTTCCTATAGCATGAGATGTGATGTCTCAATGCTTCTAATACCAAACCTGAGATCCTTCCTATAACATGAGATGTGATATCCAACTCCTTCCATTCCAATCCTGAGACCCGTCCTATAGCATGGGATGTGATATCTCAATGCTTATACCAAACCTGAGACCCTTCCTATAGCATGAGATGTGATATCCAACTGCTTCCCATTCCAATCCTGAGACCCTTCCTATAGCATGAGATGTGATATCTCAATGCTTCTAATACCAAACCTGAGATCCTTCCTCTAACATGAAATATGATATCCAACTCCTTCCCTTTCCAAACCTAAGAGCCTATCTATAGCATGAGATGTGATATCCAAGTCCTTCACATTCCAACCCTTAGACCCTTCCTACAGCATGCAATATGATATCTCAATGATTCTAATAACAAACCTGAGACCCGTCCTATAACATGAGATGGGATATCCAACTCCTTCCCATTCCAATCCTGAGACACTTCCGATAGCAGAGATGTGATATCTCAATGCTTATACCAAACCTGAGACCCTTCCTATAACATGAGATGTGATATCCAAATCCTTCTCGTTCCAAACCTGAGACCCTTCCTTTAGCATGATATGTGATATCTAAGTCCTTCCCATTCCAATCCTGAGACCCTCCCTATATCATGAGATGTGATATCCAACTCCTTCCCATTCCAATCCTGAGACCCTTCCTATAGCATGAGATATGATATCTCAATACTTCTAATACCAAACGTGAGATCCTTCCGATAACATGAGATGTGATATCCAAATCCTTCCCCTTCCAAACCTGAGACCCTCCCTTTAGCATGAAATGTGATATCCAACTCCTTCCTATTCCAATCCTGAGACTCTTCTGATAGCATGAGATGTGATATCTCAATGCTTCTAATACCAAACCTGAGATCCTTCCGATAGCATGAGATGTGATATCTCAATGCTTCTAATACCAAACCTGAGATCCTTCCTATAACATGAGATGTGATATCCAAATCCTTCCCCTTCCAAACCTGAGACCCTCCCTTTAGCATGAGATGTGATATCTAACTCCTTCCCATTGCATTCCTGAGACCCTTCTGATAGCATGAGATGTGATATCTCAATGCCTCTAATACCAAACCTGAGATCCTACCTCTAACATGAAATGAGATATCCAACTCTTTCCCCTTCCAAACCTGAGAGCCTTCCTATAGCATGAGATGTGATATCCAAGTCCTTCCCATTCCAATACTGAGACCCTTCCTATAGCTTGAGATGTGATATCCAACTCCTTCCCATTCCAATTCTGAGACCCTTCCTACAGCATGCGATGTGAATATCTCAATGATTCTAATACCAAACCAGAGACTCTTCCTATAACATGAGATGGGATATCCAACTCCTTCCCATTCCAATTCTGAGACCCTTCCTATACTATGAGACTTGATATCTCAATGCTTCTAATACCAAACCTGAGACCCGTAATATAACATGAGATGTGATATCCAAATCCTTCCCCTTCCAAACCTTAGACCCGTCCTTTATCATGAGATGTGATATCCAACTCCTTCCCATTCCAATCCTGAGACCCTTCCGATATCATGAGATGTGATATCTCAAAGCTTCTAATATCAAACTTGAGACCCTCCCTATAGCATGAGATGTGATAACCAAGTCCTTCCCATTCCAATCCTGAGACCCTTCCTATAGCATGAGATGTGATATCTCAATGCTTCTAATACCAAACCTGAGACCCTTCCTATAACATGAGATGGGAATATCCAACTCCTTCCCATTCCAATCTTGAGACCCTTCCGATAGCAGAGATGTGATATCTCAATGCTTATACCACACCTGAGATCCTTCCTATAACATGAGATGTGATATCCAACTCCTTCCCATTCCAATCCTGAGACACTTCCTATAGCATGAGATGTGATATCTCACTGCTTATACCAAACCTGAGACCCTTCCCATAGCAGGAGATGTGATATCCAACTCCTTCCCATTCAAATCCTCAGACCCTTCCTATAGCATGAGATGTGATATCTCAATGCTTCTAATGTCAAACTTGAGACCCTACCTATAGGATGAGATGTGATATCCAAGTCCTTCCCATTCCAATCCTGAGACACTTCCTATAGCATGAGATGTGATATCTCAATGCTTCTAATACCAAACCTGAGACTCTTCCTATAACATGAGATGGGATATCCAACTCCTTCCAATTCCAATCCTGAGACCCTTTTGATAGCAGAGATGTGATATCTCAATGTTTATACCAAACCTGAGACCCTTCCTACGGCATGAGATGTCATATTCAACTCCTTCCCATTCCAATCCTGAGACCCTTCCTATAGCATGAGATTTGATATCCAACTCCTTCCCATTCCAATCCTGAGACCCTTCCTATAGCATGAGATGTGATGTCTCAATGCTTCTAATACCAAACCTGAGATCCTTCCTATAACATGAGATGTGATATCCAACTCCTTCCATTCCAATCCTGAGACCCTTCCTATAGCATGAGATGTGATATCTCAATGCTTATACCAAACCTGAGACCCTTCCTATAGCATGAGATGTGATATCCAACTCCTTCCCATTCCAATCCTGAGACCCTTCCTATAGCCTGAGATGTGATATCCAATTCCTTCCCATTCCAATCCTGAGACCCTTCCTATAGCATGAGATGTGATATCTCAATGCTTATACCAAACCTGAGAGCCTACCTATAACATGAGATGTGATATCCAAGCGCATCCCATTCCAATCCTTAGACCCTTCCTACAGCATGCGATGTGATATCTCAATGATTCTAATACCAAACCAGAGACTCTTCCTATAACATGAGATGGGATATCCAACTCCTTCCCATTCCAATCCTGAGCCGCTTCTGATAGCAGAGATGTGATATCTCAATGCTTATACCAAACCTGAGACCCTTCCTATAACATGAGATGTGATATCCAACTCCTTCCTGTTCCAAACCTGAGACACTAACTATAGCATATGTGATATCCAACTCCTTCCCATTCCAAACATGAGACCCTTCCTATAGCAAGAAAATAATATCCAACTCCTACCCATTCCAATCCTGAGACCCTTCCTATAGCAAGAGATGTGATATCCAAATCCTTCCCATTCCAATCCTGAGACCCTTCCTATAACATGAGATGTGATATCCAACTCCTTCCCATTCCAACCTGAGACACTTCCTATAGCATGAGAAGGGATATCCAACTCCTTCCCAATCCAATCCTGAGACCCTTCCGATAGCAGAGATGTGATATCTCAATGCTTATACCAAACCTGAGACCCTTCCTATGGCATGAGATGTGATATCCAACTCCTTGCCATTCAAATCCTGAGACCCTTCCTATAGCATGAGAAGGGATATCCAACTCCTTCCCAATCCAATCCTGAGACCCTTCCGATAGCAGCGACGTGATATCTCAATGCTTCTACCAAACCTGAGACCCTTCCTTTAGCATGAGATGTGATATCCAAATCCTTCACATTCCAATCCTGAGACCCTTCCTATAGCATGAGATGTGATATCTCAATGCTTCTAATACCAAACCTGAGATCCTTCCTATAACATGAGATGTGATATCCAATTCCTTCCCATTCCAAACCTGAGACCCTTCCTATTGGATGAGATGTGATAACCAACTCCTTCCCATTCCAACCCTGAGACCCTTCCTATAGCATGAGATGTGATGTCTCAATGCTTCTAATACCAAACCTGAGATCCTTCCTATAACATGAGATGTGATATCCAACTCCTTCCATTCCAATCCTGAGACCCGTCCTATAGCATGAGATGTGATATCTCAATGCTTATACCAAACCTGAGACCCTTCCTATAGCATGAGATGTCATATCCAACTGCTTCCCATTCCAATCCTGAGACCCTTCCTATAGCATGAGATGTGATATCTCAATGCTTCTAATACCAAACCTGAGATCCTTCCTCTAACATGAAATGTGATATCCAACACCTTCCCTTTCCAAACCTAAGAGCCTATCTATAGCATGAGATGTGATATCCAAGTCCTTCACATTCCAACCCTTAGACCCTTCCTACAGCATGCAATATGATATCTCAATGATTCTAATAACAAACCTGAGACCCGTCCTATAACATGAGATGGGATATCCAACTCCTTCCCATTCCAATCCTGAGACACTTCCGATAGCAGAGATGTGATATCTCAATGCTTATACCAAACCTGAGACCCTTCCTATAACATGAGATGTGATATCCAAATCCTTCTCGTTCCAAACCTGAGACCCTTCCTTTAGCATGAGATGTGATATCCAGCTCCTTCCCATTCCAATCCTGAGACACTTCCGATAGCATGAGATGTGATATCTCAATGCTTCTAATATCAAAACTGAGACCCTCCCTATAGCATGATATGTGATATCTAAGTCCTTCCCATTCCAATCCTGAGACCCTCCCTATAGCATGAGATGTGATATCCAACTCCTTCCCATTCCAATCCTGAGACCCTTCCTATAGCATGAGATATGATATCTCAATACTTCTAATACCAAACGTGAGATCCTTCCGATAACATGAGATATGATATCCAAATCCTTCCCCTTCCAAACCTGAGACCCTCCCTTTAGCATGAAATGTGATATCCAACTCCTTCCTATTCCAATCCTGAGACTCTTCTGATAGCATGAGATGTGATATCTCAATGCTTCTAATACCAAACCTGAGATCCTTCCGATAGCATGAGATGTGATATCTCAATGCTTCTAATACCAAACCTGAGATCCTTCCTATAACATGAGATGTGATATCCAAATCCTTCCCCTTCCAAACCTGAGACCCTCCCTTTAGCATGAGATGTGATATCTAACTCCTTCCCATTCCATTCCTGAGACCCTTCTGATAGCATGAGATGTGATATCTCAATGCCTCTAATACCAAACCTGAGATCCTACCTCTAACATGAAATGAGATATCCAACTCTTTCCCCTTCCAAACCTGAGAGCCTTCCTATAGCATGAGATGTGATATCCAAGTCCTTCCCATTCCAATACTGAGACCCTTCCTATAGCTTGAGATGTGATATCCAACTCCTTCCCATTCCAATTCTGAGACCCTTCCTATAGCATGAGATGTGATATCTCAATGCTTATACCAAACCTGAGAGCCTACCTATAGCATGAGATGTGATATCCAAGTCCATCCCATTCCAATCCTTAGACCCTTCCTACAGCATGCGATGTGAATATCTCAATGATTCTAATACCAAACCAGAGACTCTTCCTATAACATGAGATGGGATATCCAACTTCTTCCCATTCCAATTCTGAGACCCTTCCTATACTATGAGACTTGATATCTCAATGCTTCTAATACCAAACCTGAGACCCATAATATAACATGAGATGTGATATCCAAATCCTTCCCCTTCCAAACCTTAGACCCTTCCTTTATCATGAGATGTGATATCCAACTCCTTCCCATTCCAATCCTGAGACCCTTCCGATATCATGAGATGTGATATCTCAAAGCTTCTAATATCAAACTTGAGACCCTCCCTATAGCATGAGATGTGATATCCAAGTCCTTCCCATTCCAATCCTGAGACCCTTCCTATAGCATGAGATGTGATATCTCAATGCTTCTAATACCAAACCTGAGACCCTTCCTATAACATGAGATGGGAATATCCAACTCCTTCCCATTCCAATCTTGAGACCCTTCCGATAGCAGAGATGTGATATCTCAATGCTTATACCACACCTGAGATCCTTCCTATAACATGAGATGTGATATCCAACTCCTTCCCATTCCGATCCTGAGACACTTCCTATAGCATGAGATGTGATATCTCACTGCTTATACCAAACCTGAGACCCTTCCCATAGCAGGAGATGTGATATCCAACTCCTTCCCATTCCAATCCTCAGACCCTTCCTATAGCATGAGATGTGATATCTCAATGCTTCTAATGTCAAACTTGAGACCCTACATATAGCATGAGATGTGATATCCAAGTCCTTCCCATTCCAATCCTGAGACACTTCCTATAGCATGAGATGTGATATCTCAATGCTTCTAATACCAAACCTGAGACTCTTCCTATAACATGAGATGGGATATCCAACTCCTTCCAATTCCAATCCTGAGACCCTTTTGATAGCAGAGATGTGATATCTCAATGTTTATACCAAACCTGAGACCCTTCCTACGGCATGAGATGTCATATTCAACTCCTTCCCATTCCAATCCTGAGACCCTTCCTATAGCATGAGATTTGATATCCAACTCCTTCCCATTCCAATCCTGAGACCCTTCCTATAGCATGAGTTGTGATGTCTCAATGCTTCTAATACCAAACCTGAGATCCTTCCTATAACATGAGATGTGATATCCAACTCCTTCCATTCCAATCCTGAGATCCTTCCTATAGCATGAGATGTGATATATCAATGCTTATACCAAACCTGAGACCCTTCCTATAGCATGAGATGTGATATCCAACTCCTTCCCATTCCAATCCTGAGACCCTTCCTATAGCCTGAGATGTGATATCCAATTCCTTCCCATTCCAATCCTGAGACCCTTCCTATAGCATGAGATGTGATATCTCAATGCTTATACCAAACCTGAGAGCCTACCTATAACATGAGATGTGATATCCAAGTCCATCCCATTCCAATCCTTAGACCCTTCCTACAGCATGCGATGTGATATCTCAATTATTCTAATACCAAACCAGAGACTCTTCCTATAACATGAGATGGGATATCCAACTCCTTCCCATTCCAATCCTGAGCCGCTTCCGATAGCAGAGATGTGATATCTCAATGCTTATACCAAACCTGAGACCCTTCCTATAACATGAGATGTGATATCCAACTCCTTCCCGTTCCAAACCTGAGACACTAACTATAGCATATGTGATATCCAACTCCTTCCCATTCCAAACATGAGACCCTTCCTATAGCAAGAAAGTAATATCCAACTCCTACCCATTCCAATCCTGAGACCCTTCCTATAGCAAGAGATGTGATATCCAAATCCTTCCCATTCCAATCCTGAGACCCTTCCTATAACATGAGATGTTATATCCAACTTCTTCCCATTCCAACCTGAGACACTTCCTATAGCATGAGAAGGGATATCCAACTCCTTCCCAATCCAAACCTGAGACCCTTCCTATGGCATGAGATGTGATATCCAACTCCTTGCCATTCAAATCCTGAGACCCTTCCTATAGCATGAGAAGGGATATCCAACTCCTTCCCAATCCAATCCTGAGACCCTTCCGATAGCAGCGACGTGATATCTCAATGCTTCTACCAAACCTGAGATCCTTCCTATAACATGAGATGTGATATCCAATTCCTTCCCATTCCAAACCTGAGACCCTTCCTATTGGATGAGATGTGATATCCAACTCCTTCCCATTCCAACCCTGAGACCCTTCCTATAGCATGAGATGTGATGTCTCAATGCTTCTAATACCAAACCTGAGATCCTTCCTATAACATGAGATGTGATATCCAACTCCTTCCATTCCAATCCTGAGACCCGTCCTATAGCATGAGATGTGATATCTCAATGCTTATACCAAACCTGAGACCCTTCCTATAGCATGAGATGTGATATCCAACTGCTTCCCATTCCAATCCTGAGACCCTTCCTATAGCATGAGATGTGATATCTCAATGCTTCTAATACCAAACCTAAGAGCCTATCTATAGCATGAGATGTGATATCCAAGTCCTTCACATTCCAACCCTTAGACCCTTCCTACAGCATGCAATATGATATCTCAATGATTCTAATAACAAACCTGAGACCCGTCCTATAACATGAGATGGGATATCCAACTCCTTCCCATTCCAATCCTGAAACACTTCCGATAGCAGAGATGTGATATCTCAATGCTTATACCAAACCTGAGACCCTTCCTATAACATGAGATGTGATATCCAAATCCTTCTCGTTCCAAACCTGAGACCCTTCCTTTAGCATGAGATGTGATATCCAGCTCCTTCCCATTCCAATCCTGAGACACTTCCGATAGCATGAGATGTGATATCTCAATGCTTCTAATATCAAAACTGAGACCCTCCCTATAGCATGATATGTGATATCTAAGTCCTTCCCATTCCAATCCTGAGACCCTCCCTATATCATGAGATGTGATATCCAACTCCTTCCCATTCCAATCCTGAGACCCTTCCTATAGCATGAGATATGATATCTCAATACTTCTAATACCAAACGTGAGATCCTTCCGATAACATGAGATGTGATATCCAAATCCTTCCCCTTCCAAACCTGAGACCCTCCCTTTAGCATGAAATGTGATATCCAACTCCTTCCTATTCCAATCCTGAGACTCTTCTGATAGCATGAGATGTGATATCTCAATGCTTCTAATACCAAACCTGAGATCCTTCCGATAGCGAGATGTGATATCTCAATGCTTCTAATACCAAACCTGAGATCCTTCCTATAACATGAGATGTGATATCCAAATCCTTCCCCTTCCAAACCTGAGACCCTCCCTTTAGCATGAGATGTGATATCTAACTCCTTCCCATTCCATTCCTGAGACCCTTCTGATAGCATGAGATGTGATATCTCAATGCCTCTAATACCAAACCTGAGATCCTACCTCTAACATGAAATGAGATATCCAACTCTTTCCCCTTCCAAACCTGAGAGCCTTCCTATAGCATGAGATGTGATATCCAAGTCCTTCCCATTCCAATACTGAGACCCTTCCTATAGCTTGAGATGTGATATCCAACTCCTTCCCATTCCAATTCTGAGACCCTTCCTATAGCATGAGATGTGATATCTCAATGCTTATACCAAACCTGAGAGCCTACCTATAGCATGAGATGTGATATCCAAGTCCATCCCATTCCAATCCTTAGACCCTTCCTACAGCATGCGATGTGAATATCTCAATGATTCTAATACCAAACCAGAGACTCTTCCTATAACATATGGGATATCCAACTCCTTCCCATTCCAATTCTGAGACCCTTCCTATACTATGAGACTTGATATCTCAATGCTTCTAATACCAAACCTGAGACCCGTAATATAACATGAGATGTGATATCCAAATCCTTCCAAACCTTAGACCCATCCTTTATCATGAGATGTGATATCCAACTCCTTCCCATTCCAATCCTGAGACCCTTCCGATATCATGAGATGTGATATCTCAAAGCTTCTAATATCAAACTTGAGACCCTCCCTATAGCATGAGATGTGATATCCAAGTCCTTCCCATTCCAATCCTGAGACCCTTCCTATAGCATGAGATGTGATATCTCAATGCTTCTAATACCAAACCTGAGACCCTTCCTATAACATGAGATGGGAATATCCAACTCCTTCCCATTCCAATCTTGAGACCCTTCCGATAGCAGAGATGTGATATCTCAATGCTTATACCACACCTGAGATCCTTCCTATAACATGAGATGTGATATCCAACTCCTTCCCATTCCAATCCTGAGACACTTCCTATAGCATGAGATGTGATATCTCACTGCTTATACCAAACCTGAGACCCTTCCCATAGCAGGAGATGTGATATCCAACTCCTTCCCATTCCAATCCTCAGACCCTTCCTATAGCATGAGATGTGATATCTCAATGCTTCTAATGTCAAACTTGAGACCCTACCTATAGCATGAGATGTGATATCCAAGTCCTTCCCATTCCAATCCTGAGACACTTCCTATAGCATGAGATGTGATATCTCAATGCTTCTAATACCAAACCTGAGACTCTTCCTATAACATGAGATGGGATATCCAACTCCTTCCAATTCCAATCCTGAGACCCTTTTGATAGCAGAGATGTGATATCTCAATGTTTATACCAAACCTGAGACCCTTCCTACGGCATGAGATGTCATATTCAACTCCTTCCCATTCCAATCCTGAGACCCTTCCTATAGCATGAGATTTGATATCCAACTCCTTCCCATTCCAATCCTGAGACCCTTCCTATAGCATGAGATGTGATGTCTCAATGCTTCTAATACCAAACCTGAGATCCTTCCTATAACATGAGATGTGATATCCAACTCCTTCCATTCCAATCCTGAGACCCTTCCTATAGCATGAGATGTGATATCTCAATGCTTATACCAAACCTGAGACCCTTCCTATAGCATGAGATGTGATATCCAACTCCTTCCCATTCCAATCCTGAGACCCTTCCTATAGCCTGAGATGTGATATCCAATTCCTTCCCATTCCAATCCTGAGACCCTTCCTATAGCATGAGATGTGATATCTCAATGCTTATACCAAACCTGAGAGCCTACCTATAACATGAGATGTGATATCCAAGTCCATCCCATTCCAATCCTTAGACCCTTCCTACAGCATGCGATGTGATATCTCAATGATTCTAATACCAAACCAGAGACTCTTCCTATAACATGAGATGGGATATCCAACTCCTTCCCATTCCAATCCTGAGCCGCTTCCGATAGCAGAGATGTGATATCTCAATGCTTATACCAAACCTGAGACCCTTCCTATAACATGAGATGTGATATCCAACTCCTTCCCGTTCCAAACCTGAGACACTAACTATAGCATATGTGATATCCAACTCCTTCCCATTCCAAACATGAGACCCTTCCTATAGCAAGAAAGTAATATCCAACTCCTACCCATTCCAATCCTGAGACCCTTCCTATAGCAAGAGATGTGATATCCAAATCCTTCCCATTCCAATCCTGAGACCCTTCCTATAACATGAGATGTGATATCCAACTCCTTCCCATTCCAACCTGAGAAACTTCCTATAGCATGAGAAGGGATATCCAACTCCTTTCCAATCCAATCCTGAGACCCTTCCGATAGCAGAGATGTGATATCTCAATGCTTATACCAAACCTGGGACCCTTCCTATGGCATGAGATGTGATATCCAACTCCTTGCCATTCAAATCCTGAGACCCTTCCTATAGCATGAGAAGGGATATCCAACTCCTTCCCAATCCAATCCTGAGACCCTTCCGATAGCAGCGACGTGATATCTCAATGCTTCTACCAAACCTGAGACCCTTCCTTTAGCATGAGATGTGATATCCAAATCCTTCACATTCCAATCCTGAGACCCTTCCTATAGCATGAGATGTGATATCTCAATGCTTCTAATACCAAACCTGAGATCCTTCCTATAACATGAGATGTGATATCCAATTCCTTCCCATTCCAAACCTGAGACCCTTCCTATTGGATGAGATGTGATATCCAACTCCTTCCTATTCCAACCCTGACACCCTTCCTATAGCATGAGATGTGATGTCTCAATGCTTCTAATACCAAACCTGAGATCCTTCCTATAACATGAGATGTGATATCCAACTCCTTCCATTCCAATCCTGAGACCCGTCCTATAGCATGAGATGTGATATCTCAATGCTTATACCAAACCTGAGACCCTTCCTATAGCATGAGATGTGATATCTCAATGCTTCTAATACCAAACCTGAGATCCTTCCTCTAACATGAAATGTGATATCCAACTCCTTCCCTTTCCAAACCTAAGAGCCTATCTATAGCATGAGATGTGATATCCAAGTCCATCACATTCCAACCTTTAGACCCTTCCTACAGCATGCAATATGATATCTCAATGATTCTGATAACAAACCTGAGACCCGTCCTATAACATGAGATGGGATATCCAACTCCTTCCCATTCCAATCCTGAGACACTTCCGATAGCAGAGATGTGATATCTCAATGCTTATACCAAACCTGAGACCCTTCCTATAACATGAGATGTGATATCCAAATCCTTCCCGTTCCAAACCTGAGGCCCTTCCTTTAGCATGAGATGTGATATCCAGCTCCTTCCCATTCCAATCCTGAGACACTTCCGATAGCATGAGATGTGATATCTCAATGCTTCTAATATCAAAACTGAGACCCTCCCTATAGCATGATATGTGATTTTTAAGTCCTTCCCATTCCAATCCTGAGACCCTCCCTATAGCATGAGATGTGATATCCAACTCCTTCCCATTCCAATCCTGAGACCCTTCCTATAGCATGAGATATGATATCTCAATACTTCTAATACCAAACGTGAGATCCTTCCGATAACATGAGATGTGATATCCAAATCCTTCCCCTTCCAAACCTGAGACCCTCCCTTTAGCATGAAATGTGATATCCAACTCCTTCCTATTCCAATCCTGAGACTCTTCTGATAGCATGAGATGTGATATCTCAATGCTTCTAATACCAAACCTGAGATCCTTCCGATAGCATGAGATGTGATATCTCAATGCTTCTAATACCAAACCTGAGATCCTTCCTATAACATGAGATGTGATATCCAAATCCTTCCCCTTCCAAACCTGAGACCCTCCCTTTAGCATGAGATGTGATATCTAACTCCTTCCCATTCCATTCCTGAGACCCTTCTGATAGCATGAGATGTGATATCTCAATGCCTCTAATACCAAACCTGAGATCCTACCTCTAACATGAAATGAGATATCCAACTCTTTCCCCTTCCAAACCTGAGAGCCTTCCTATAACATGAGATGTGATATCCAAATCCTTCTCGTTCCAAACCTGAGACCCTTCCTTTAGCATGAGATGTGATATCCAGCTCCTTCCCATTCCAATCCTGAGACACTTCCGATAGCATGAGATGTGATATCTCAATGCTTCTAATATCAAAACTGAGACCCTCCCTATAGCATGATATGTGATATCTAAGTCCTTCCCATTCCAATCCTGAGACCCTCCCTATAGCATGAGATGTGATATCCAACTCCTTCCCATTCCAATCCTGAGACCCTTCCTATAGCATGAGATATGATATCTCAATACTTCTAATACCAAACGTGAGATCCTTCCGATAACATGAGATGTGATATCCAAATCCTTCCCCTTCCAAACCTGAGACCCTCCCTTTAGCATGAAATGTGATATCCAACTCCTTCCTATTCCAATCCTGAGACTCTTCTGATGCATGAGATGCGATATCTCAATGCTTCTAATACCAAACCTGAGATCCTTCCGATAGCATGAGATGTGATATCTCAATGCTTCTAATACCAAACCTGAGATCCTTCCTATAACATGAGATGTGATATCCAAATCCTTCCCCTTCCAAACCTGAGACCCTCCCTTTAGCATGAGATGTGATATCTAACTCCTTCCCATTCCATTCCTGAGACCCTTCTGATAGCATGAGATGTGATATCTCAATGCTTCTAATACCAAACCTGAGATCCTACCTCTAACATGAAATGAGATATCCAACTCTTTCCCCTTCCAAACCTGAGAGCCTTCCTATAGCATGAGATGTGATATCCAAGTCCTTCCCATTCCAATACTGAGACCCTTCCTATAGCTTGAGATGTGATATCCAACTCCTTCCCATTCCAATTCTGAGACCCTTCCTATAGCATGAGATGTGATATCTCAATGCTTATACCAAACCTGAGAGCCTACCTATAGCATGAGATGTGATATCCAAGTCCATCCCATTCCAATCCTTAGACCCTTCCTACAGCATGCGATGTGAATATCTCAATGATTCTAATACCAAACCAGAGACTCTTCCTATAACATGGCATGGGATATCCAACTCCTTCCCATTCCAATTCTGAGACCCTTCCTATACTATGAGACTTGATTTCTCAATGCTTCTAATACCAAACCTGAGACCCGTAATATAACATGAGATGTGATATCCAAATCCTTCCCCTTCCAAACCTTAGACCCTTCCTTTATCATGAGATGTGATATCCAACTCCTTCCCATTCCAATCCTGAGACCCTTCCGATATCATGAGATGTGATATCTCAAAGCTTCTAATATCAAACTTGATACCCTCCCTATAGCATGAGATGGGATATCCAACTCCTTCCAATTCCAATCCTGAGACCCTTTTGATAGCAGAGATGTGATATCTCAATGTTTATACCAAACCTGAGACCCTTCCTACGGCATGAGATGTCATATTCAACTCCTTCCCATTCCAATCCTGAGACCCTTCCTATAGCATGAGATGTGATGTCTCAATGCTTCTAATACCAAACCTGAGATCCTTCCTATAACATGAGATGTGATATCCAACTCCTTCCATTCCAATCCTGAGACCCTTCCTATAGCATGAGATGTGATATCTCAATGCTTATACCAAACCTGAGATCCTTCCTCTAACATGAAATGTGATATCCAACTCCTTCACTTTCCAAACCTGAGAGCCTATCTATAGCATGAGATGTGATATCCAAGTCCTTCCCATTCCAATCCTTAGACCCTTCCTACAGCATGCAATATGATATCTCAATGATTCTAATAAAAAACCTGAGACCCGTCCTATAACATGAGATGGGATATCCAACTCCTTCCCATTCCAATCCTGAGACACGTCCGATAGCAGAGATGTGATATCTCAATGTTTATACCAAACCTGAGACCCTTCCTATAACATGAGATGTGATATCCAACTCCTTCCCGTTCCAAACCTGAGACCCTTCCTTTAGCATGAGATGTGATATCCAGCTCCTTCCCATTCCAATCCTGAGACACTTCTGATAGCATAAGATGTGATATCTCAATGCTTCTAATATCAAAACTGAGACCCTCCCTATAGCATATGTGATATCTAAGTCCTTCCCATTCCAATCCTGAGACCCTTCCTATAGCATGAGATGTGATATCTCAATGCTTCTACCAAACCTGAGACCCTTCCTTTAGCATGAGATGTGATATCCAACTCCTTCCCATTCCAATCCTGAGACCCTTCCTATAGCATGAGATGTGATATCTCAATACTTCTAATACCAAACCTGAGATCCTTCCGATAACATGAGATGTGATATCTCAATACTTCTAATACCAAACCTGAGATCCATCCTATAACATGAGATGTGATATCCAAATCCTTCCCCTTCCAAACCTGAGACCCTCCCTTTAGCATGAGATGTGATATCCAACTCCTTCCCATTCCAATCCTGAGACCCTTCTGATAGCATAAGATATGATATCTCAATGCTTCTATACCAAACCTGAGATCCTTCTGATAGCATGAGATGTGATATCTCAATGCTTCTAATACCAAACCTGAGATCCTACCTCTAACATGAAATGTGATATCCAACTCTTTCCCCTTGCAAACCTGAGAGCCTTCCTATAGCATGAGATGTGATATCCAAGTCCTTCCCATTCCAATCCTGAGACCCTTCCTATAACATGAGATGTGATATCCAACTCCTTCCCATTCCAACCTGAGACCCTTCCTATAGCATGAGATGGGATATCCAACTCCTTCCAAATCCAATCCCGATACCCTTCCGATAGCATGAGATGTGATATCCCAATGCTTCTACCAAACCTGAGACCCATATTATGGCATGAGATGTGATATCAAACTCCTTCCCATTCTAATCCTGAGACCCTTCCTATACCATGAGACTTGATATCTCAATGCTTCTAATACCAAACCTGAGACCCGTCCTATAACATGAGATGTGATATCCAAATCCTTCCCCTTCCAAACCTTAGACCCTTCCTTTATCATGAGATGTGATATCCAACTCCTTCCCATTCCAATCTTGAGACCCTTCCGATATCATGAAATGTTATATCTCAATGCTTCTATCAAACTTGAGACCCTCCCTATAGCATGAGATGTGATATCCAAGTCCTTACCATTCCAATCCTGAGACCCTTCCTATAGCATGAGATGTGATATCTCAATGCTTCTAATACCAAACCTGAGACCCTTCCTATAACATGAGATGGGAATATCCAACTCCTTCCCATTCCAATCCTTAGACCCTTCCTACAGCATGCAATATGATATCTCAATGATTTTAATAAAAAACCTGAGACCCGTCCTATAACATGAGATGGGATATCCAACTCCTTCCCATTCCAATCCTGAGACACTTCCGATGGTAGAGATGTGATATCTCAATGTTTATACCAAACCTGAGACCTTTCCTATAACATGAGATGTGATATCCAACTCCTTCCCATTCCAATCCTGAGACCCTTCCTATAGCATGAGATGTGATATCCAACTCCATCCCATTCCAATCCTGAGACCCTTCTGATAGCATAAGATATGATATCTCAATGCTTCTATACCAAACCTGAGATCCTTCTGATAGCATATGTGATATCTCAATGCTTCTAATACCAAACCTGAGATCCTACATCTAACATGAAATGTGATATCCAACTCTTTCCCCTTGCAAACCTGAGAGCCTTCCTATAGCATGAGATGTGATATCCAAGTCCTTCCCATTCCAATCCTGAGACCATTCCTATAACATGAGATGTGATATCCAACTCCTTCCCATTCCAACCTGAGACCCTTCCTATAGCATGAGATGGGATATCCAACTCCTTCCAAATCCAATCCCGATACCCTTCCGATAGCATGAGATGTGATATCCCAATGCTTCTACCAAACCTGAGACCCATATTATGGCATGAGATGTGATATCAAACTCCTTCCCATTCTAATCCTGAGACCCTTCCTATACCATGAGACTTGATATCTCAATGCTTCTAATACCAAACCTGAGACCCGTCCTATAACATGAGATGTGATATCCAAATCCTTCCCCTTCCAAACCTTAGACCCTTCCTTTATCATGAGATGTGATATCCAACTCCTTCCCATTCCAATCTTGAGACCCTTTCCGATATCATGAAATGTGAATTCTCAATGCTTCTATCAAACTTGAGACCCTCCCTATAGCATGAGATGTGATATCCAAGTCCTTCCCATTCCAATCCTGAGACCCTTCCTATAGCATGAGATGTGATATCTCAATGCTTCTAATACCAAACCTGAGACCCTTCCTATAACAAGAGATGGGAATATCCAACTCCTTCCCATTCCAATCCTTAGACCCTTCCTACAGCATGCAATATGATATCTCAATGATTTTAATAAAAAACCTGAGACCCGTCCTATAACATGAGATGGGATATCCAACTCCTTCCCATTCCAATCCTGAGACACTTCCGATGGTAGAGATGTGATATCTCAATGTTTATACCAAACCTGAGACCTTTCCTATAACATGAGATGTGATATCCAACTCCTTCCCATTCCAATCCTGAGACCCTTCCTATAGCATGAGATGTGATATCCAACTCCATCCCATTCCAATCCTGAGACCCTTCTGATAGCATAAGATATAATATCTCAATGCTTATATACCAAACCTGAGATCCTTCTGATAGCATATGTGATATCTCAATGCTTCTAATACCAAACCTGAGATCCTACATCTAACATGAAATGTGATATCCAACTCTTTCCCCTTGCAAACCTGAGAGCCTTCCTATAGCATGAGATGTGATATCCAAGTCCTTCCCATTCCAATCCTGAGACCCTTCCTATAACATGAGATGTGATATCCAACTCCTTCCCATTCCAACCTGAGACCCTTCCTATAGCATGAGATGGGATATCCAACTCCTTCCAAATCCAATCCCGATACCCTTCCGATAGCATGAGATGTGATATCCCAATGCTTCTACCAAACCTGAGACCCATATTATGGCATGAGATGTGATATCAAACTCCTTCCCATTCTAATCCTGAGACCCTTCCTATACCATGAGACTTGATATCTCAATGCTTCTAATACCAAACCTGAGACCCGTCCTATAACATGAGATGTGATGTCCAAATCCTTCCCCTTCCAAACCTTAGACCCTTCCTTTATCATGAGATGTGATATCCAACTCCTTCCCATTCCAATCTTGAGACCCTTCCGATATCATGAAATGTGATATCTCAATGCTTCTATCAAACTTGAGACCCTCCCTATAGCATGAGATGTGATATCCAAGTCCTTCCCATTCCAATCCTGAGACCCTTCCTATAGCATGAGATGTGATATCTCAATGCTTCTAATACCAAACCTGAGACCCTTCCTATAACATGAGATGGGAATATCCAACTCCTTCCCATTCCAATCCTTAGACCCTTCCTACAGCATGCAATATGATATCTCAATGATTTTAATAAAAAACCTGAGACCCGTCCTATAACATGAGATGGGATATCCAACTCCTTCCCATTCCAATCCTGAGACACTTCCGATGGTAGAGATGTGATATCTCAATGTTTATACCAAACCTGAGACCCTTCCTATAACATGAGATGTGATATCCAACTCCTTCCCATTCCAATCCTGAGACCCTTCCTATAGCATGAGATGTGATATCCAACTCCATCCCATTCCAATCCTGAGACCCTTCCTATAGCATGAGATGTGATGTCTCAATGCTTCTAATACCAAACCTGAGATCCTTCCTTTAACATGAGATGTGATATCCAACTCCTTCCATTCCAATCCTTAGACCCTTCCTACAGCATGCAATATGATATCTCAATGATTTTAATAAAAAACCTGAGACCCGTCCTATAACATGAGATGGGATATCCAACTTCTTCCAAATCCAATACTGATACCCTTCCGATAGCATGAGATGTGATATCCCAATGCTTCTACCAAACCTGAGACCCATACTATGGCATGAGATGTGATATCAAACTCCTTCCCATTCCAATCCTGAGACCCTTCCTATAGCTTGAGGTGTGATATCCAACTCCTTCCCATTCCAATTCTGAGACCCTTCTTATACCATGAGACTTGATATCTCAATGCTTCTAATATTAAACCTGAGACCCGTCCTATAACATGAGATGTGATATCCAAATCCTTCCCCTTCCAAACCTTAGACCTTTCCTTTATCATGAGATGTGATATCCAACTCCTTCCCATTCCAATCCTGAGACCCTTCCGATATCATGAGATTTGTTATCTCAATGCTTCTAATATCAAACTTGAGACCCTCCCTATAGCATGAGATGGGAATATCCAACTCCTTCCCATTCCAATCCTTAGACCCTTCCTACAGCATGCAATATGATATCTCAATGATTTTAATAAAAAACCTGAGACCCGTCCTATAACATGAGATGGGATATCCAACTCCTTCCCATTCCAATCCTGAGACACTTCCGATGGTAGAGATGTGATATCTCAATGTTTATACCAAACCTGAGACCTTTCCTATAACATGAGATGTGATATCCAACTCCTTCCCATTCCAATCCTGAGACCCTTCCTATAGCATGAGATGTGATATCCAACTCCATCCCATTCCAATCCTGAGACCCTTCTGATAGCATAAGATATAATATCTCAATGCTTATATACCAAACCTGAGATCCTTCTGATAGCATATGTGATATCTCAATGCTTCTAATACCAAACCTGAGATCCTACATCTAACATGAAATGTGATATCCAACTCTTTCCCCTTGCAAACCTGAGAGCCTTCCTATAGCATGAGATGTGATATCCAAGTCCTTCCCATTCCAATCCTGAGACCCTTCCTATAACATGAGATGTGATATCCAACTCCTTCCCATTCCAACCTGAGACCCTTCCTATAGCATGAGATGGGATATCCAACTCCTTCCAAATCCAATCCCGATACCCTTCCGATAGCATGAGATGTGATATCCCAATGCTTCTACCAAACCTGAGACCCATATTATGGCATGAGATGTGATATCAAACTCCTTCCCATTCTAATCCTGAGACCCTTCCTATACCATGAGACTTGATATCTCAATGCTTCTAATACCAAACCTGAGACCCGTCCTATAACATGAGATGTGATGTCCAAATCCTTCCCCTTCCAAACCTTAGACCCTTCCTTTATCATGAGATGTGATATCCAACTCCTTCCCATTCCAATCTTGAGACCCTTCCGATATCATGAAATGTGATATCTCAATGCTTCTATCAAACTTGAGACCCTCCCTATAGCATGAGATGTGATATCCAAGTCCTTCCCATTCCAATCCTGAGACCCTTCCTATAGCATGAGATGTGATATCTCAATGCTTCTAATACCAAACCTGAGACCCTTCCTATAACATGAGATGGGAATATCCAACTCCTTCCCATTCCAATCCTTAGACCCTTCCTACAGCATGCAATATGATATCTCAATGATTTTAATAAAAAACCTGAGACCCGTCCTATAACATGAGATGGGATATCCAACTCCTTCCCATTCCAATCCTGAGACACTTCCGATGGTAGAGATGTGATATCTCAATGTTTATACCAAACCTGAGACCCTTCCTATAACATGAGATGTGATATCCAACTCCTTCCCATTCCAATCCTGAGACCCTTCCTATAGCATGAGATGTGATATCCAACTCCATCCCATTCCAATCCTGAGACCCTTCCTATAGCATGAGATGTGATGTCTCAATGCTTCTAATACCAAACCTGAGATCCTTCCTTTAACATGAGATGTGATATCCAACTCCTTCCATTCCAATCCTTAGACCCTTCCTACAGCATGCAATATGATATCTCAATGATTTTAATAAAAAACCTGAGACCCGTCCTATAACATGAGATGGGATATCCAACTTCTTCCAAATCCAATACTGATACCCTTCCGATAGCATGAGATGTGATATCCCAATGCTTCTACCAAACCTGAGACCCATACTATGGCATGAGATGTGATATCAAACTCCTTCCCATTCCAATCCTGAGACCCTTCCTATAGCTTGAGGTGTGATATCCAACTCCTTCCCATTCCAATTCTGAGACCCTTCTTATACCATGAGACTTGATATCTCAATGCTTCTAATATTAAACCTGAGACCCGTCCTATAACATGAGATGTGATATCCAAATCCTTCCCCTTCCAAACCTTAGACCTTTCCTTTATCATGAGATGTGATATCCAACTCCTTCCCATTCCAATCCTGAGACCCTTCCGATATCATGAGATTTGTTATCTCAATGCTTCTAATATCAAACTTGAGACCCTCCCTATAGCATGAGATGTGACATCCAAGTCCTTCCCATTCCAATCCTGAGACCCTTCCTATAGCATGAGATGTGATATCTCTATGCTTCTAATACCAAACCTGAGACCCTTCCAATAACATGAGATGGGATATCCAACTCCTTCCCATTCCAATCCTGAGACCCTTCCTATAGCATGAGATGTGATATCTCAATGCTTATACCAAACCTGAGAGCCTTCCTATGGCCTGAGATGTCATATACAACTCCTTCCCATTCCAATCCTGAGACCCTTCCTTTAGCATGAGATGTGATATCTCAATGCTTATACCAAATCTGTGACCCTTCCTATAGCATGAGATGTGATATCCAATTCCTTCCCATTCCAATCCTGAGACCCTTCCTATAGCATGAGATGTGATATCTCAATGCTTATACCAAACCTGAGAGCCTACCTATAACATGAGATGTGATATCCAAGTCTATCCCATTCCAATCCTTAGACCCTTCCTACAGCATGCGATGTGATATCTCAATAATTCTAATACCAAACCAGAGACTCTTCCTATAACATGAGATGGGATATCCAACTCCTTCCCATTCCAATCCTGAGCCGCTTCCGATAGCAGAGATGTGATATCTCAATGCTTATACCAAACCTGAGACCCTTCCTATAACATGAGATGTGATATCCAACTCCTTCCCGTTCCAAACCTGAGACACTAACTATAGCATATGTGATATCCAACTCCTTCCCATTCCAAACATGAGACCCTTCCTATAGCAAGAAAGTAATATCCAACTCCTACCCATTCCAATCCTGAGACCCTTCCTATAGCAAGAGATGTGATATCCAAATCCTTCCCATTCCAATCCTGAGACCCTTCCTATAACATGAGATGTGATATCCAACTCCTTCCCATTCCAACCTGAGACACTTCCTATAGCATGAGAAGGGATATCCAACTCCTTCCCAATCCAATCCTGAGACCCTTCCGATAGCAGAGATGTGATATCTCAATGCTTATACCAAACCTGAGACCCTTCCTATGGCATGAGATGTGATATCCAACTCCTTGCCATTCAAATCCTGAGACCCTTCCCATAGCATGAGAAGGGATATCCAACTCCTTCCCAATCCAATCCTGAGACCCTTCCGATAGCAGCGACGTGATATCTCAATGCTTCTACCAAACCTGAGACCCTTCCTTTAGCATGAGATGTGATATCCAAATCCTTCACATTCCAATCCTGAGACCCTTCCTATAGCATGAGATGTGATATCTCAATGCTTCTAATACCAAACCTGAGATCCTTCCTATAACATGAGATGTGATATCCAATTCCTTCCCATTCCAAACCTGAGACCCTTCCTATTGGATGACATGTGATATCCAACTCCTTCCCATTCCAACCTTGAGACCCTTCCTATAGCATGAGATGTGATGTCTCAATGCTTCTAATACCAAACCTGAGATCCTTCCTATAACATGAGATGTGATATCCAACTCCTTCTATTCCAATCCTGAGACCCGTCCTATAGCATGAGATGTGATATCTCAAGGCTTATACCAAACCTGAGACCCTTCCTATAGCATGAGATGTGATATCCAACTGCTTCCCATTCCAATCCTGAGACCCTTCCTATAGCATGCAATATGATATCTCAATGATTCTAATAACAAACCTGAGACCCGTCCTATAGCATGAGATATGATATCCAAGTCCTTCGCATTCCAATCCTGAGACCCTTCTATAACATGAAATGTGATATCCAACTCCTTCCCATTCCAACCTGAGACCATTCCTATAACATGAGATGGGATATCCAACTTCTTCCAAATCCAATACTGATACCCTTCCGATAGCATGAGATGTGATATCCCAATGCTTCTACCAAACCTGAGACCCATACTATGGCATGAGATGTGATATCAAACTCCTTCCCATTCCAATCCTGAGACCCTTCCTGTAGCTTGAGGTGTGATATCCAACTCCTTCCCATTCCAATTCTGAGACCCTTCTTATACCATGAGACTTGATATCTCAATGCTTCTAATATTAAACCTGAGACCCGTCCTATAACATGAGATGTGATATCCAAATCCTTCCCCTTCCAAACCTTAGACCCTTCCTTTATCATGAGATGTGATATCCAACTCCTTCCCATTCCAATCCTGAGACCCTTCCGATATCATGAGATTTGTTATCTCAATGCTTCTAATATCAAACTTGAGACCCTCCCTATAGCATGAGATGTGACATCCAAGTCCTTCCCATTCCAATCCTGAGACCCTTCCTATAGCATGAGATGTGATATCTCTATGCTTCTAATACCAAACCTGAGACCCTTCCTATAACATGAGATGGGATATCCAACTCCTTCCCATTCCAATCCTGAGACCTTTCCGATAGCAGAGATGTGATATCTCAATGCTTATACCAAACCTGAGAACCTTCCTATGGCCTGAGATGTCATATACAACTCCTTCCCATTCCAATCCTGAGACCCTTCCTTTAGCATGAGATGTGATATCTCAATGCTTATACCAAATCTGAGACCCTTCCTATAGCATGAGATGTGATATCCAATTCCTTCCCATTCCAATCCTGAGACCCTTCCTATAGCATGAGATGTGATATCTCAATGCTTATACCAAACCTGAGAGCCTACCTATAACATGAGATGTGATATCCAAGTCTATCCCATTCCAATCCTTAGACCCTTCCTACAGCATGCGATGTGATATCTCAATAATTCTAATACCAAACCAGAGACTCTTCCTATAACATGAGATGGGATATCCAACTCCTTCCCATTCCAATCCTGAGCCGCTTCCGATAGCAGAGATGTGATATCTCAATGCTTATACCAAACCTGAGACCCTTCCTATAACATGAGATGTGATATCCAACTCCTTCCCGTTCCAAACCTGAGACACTAACTATAGCATATGTGATATCCAACTCCTTCCCATTCCAAACATGAGACCCTTCCTATAGCAAGAAAGTAATATCCAACTCCTACCCATTCCAATCCTGAGACCCTTCCTATAGCAAGAGATGTGATATCCAAATCCTTCCCATTCCAATCCTGAGACCCTTCCTATAACATGAGATGTGATATCCAACTCCTTCCCATTCCAACCTGAGACACTTCCTATAGCATGAGAAGGGATATCCAACTCCTTCCCAATCCAATCCTGAGACCCTTCCGATAGCAGAGATGTGATATCTCAATGCTTATACCAAACCTGAGTCCCTTCCTATGGCATGAGATGTGATATCCAACTCCTTGCCATTCAAATCCTGAGACCCTTCCTATAGCATGAGAAGGGATATCCAACTCCTTCCCAATCCAATCCTGAGACCCTTCCGATAGCAGCGACGTGATATCTCAATGCTTCTACCAAACCTGAGACCCTTCCTTTAGCATGAGATGTGATATCCAAATCCTTCACATTCCAATCCTGAGACCCTTCCTATAGCATGAGATGTGATATCTCAATGCTTCTAATACCAAACCTGAGATCCTTCCTATAACATGAGATGTGATATCGAATTCCTTCCCATTCCAAACCTGAGACCCTTCCTATTGGATGAGATGTGATACCCAACTCCTTCCCATTCCAACCTTGAGACCCTTCCTATAGCATGAGATGTGATGTCTCAATGCTTCTAATACCAAACCTGAGATCCTTCCTATAACATGAGATGTGATATCCAACTCCTTCCATTCCAATCCTGAGACCCGTCCTATAGCATGAGATGTGATATCTCAAGGCTTATACCAAACCTGAGACCCTTCCTATAGCATGAGATGTGATATCCAACTGCTTCCCATTCCAATCCTGAGACCCTTCCTATAGCATGAGATGTGATATCTCAATGCTTCTAATACCAAACCTGAGATCCTTCCTCTAACATGAAATGTGATATCCAACTCCTTCCCTTTCCACACCTAAGAGCCTATCTATAGCATGAGATGTGATATCCAAGTCCTTCACATTCCAACCCTTAGACCCGTCCTACAGCATGCAATATGATATCTCAATGATTCTAATAACAAACCTGAGACCCGTCCTATAACATGAGATGGGATATCCAACTCCTTCCCATTCCAATCCTGAGACACTTCCGATAGCAGAGATGTGATATCTCAATGCTTATACCAAACCTGAGACCCTTCCTATAACATGAGATGTGATATCCAAATCCTTCCCGTTCCAAACCTGAGACCCTTCCTTTAGCATGAGATGTGATATCCAGCTCCTTCCCATTCCAATCCTGAGACACTTCCGATAGCATGAGATGTGATATCTCAATGCTTCTAATATCAAAACTGAGACCCTCCCTATAGCATGATATGTGATATCTAAGTCCTTCCCATTCCAATCCTGAGACCCTCCCTATAGCATGAGATGTGATATCCAACTCCTTCCCATTCCAATCCTGAGACCCTTCCTATAGCATGAGATATGATATCTCAATACTTCTAATACCAAACGTGAGATCCTTCCGATAACATGAGATGTGATATCCAAATCCTTCCCCTTCCAAACCTGAGACCCTCCCTTTAGCATGAAATGTGATATCCAACTCCTTCCTATTCCAATCCTGAGACTCTTCTGATAGCATGAGATGTGATATCTCAATGCTTCTAATACCAAACCTGAGATCCTTCCGATAGCATGAGATGTGATATCTCAATGCTTCTAATACCAAACCTGAGATCCTTCCTATAACATGAGATGTGATATCCAAATCCTTCCCCTTCCAAACCTGAGACCCTCCCTTTAGCATGAGATGTGATATCTAACTCCTTCCCATTCCATTCCTGAGACCCTTCTGATAGCATGAGATGTGATATCTCAATGCCTCTAATACCAAACCTGAGATCCTACCTCTAACATGAAATGAGATATCCAACTCTTTCCCCTTCCAAACCTGAGAGCCTTCCTATAGCATGAGATGTGATATCCAAGTCCTTCCCATTCCAATACTGAGACCCTTCCTATAGCTTGAGATGTGATATCCAACTCCTTCCCATTCCAATTCTGAGACCCTTCCTATAGCATGAGATGTGATATCTCAATGCTTATACCAAACCTGAGAGCCTACCTATAACATGAGATGTGATATCCAAGTCCATCCCATTCCAATCCTTAGACCCTTCCTACAGCATGCGATGTGATATCTCAATGATTCTAATACCAAACCAGAGACTCTTCCTATAACATGAGATGGGATATCCAACTCCTTCCCATTCCAATTCTGAGACCCTTCCTATACTATGAGACTTGATATCTCAATGCTTCTAATACCAAACCTGAGACCCGTAATATAACATGAGATGTGATATCCAAATCCTTCCCCTTCCAAACCTTAGACCCTTCCTTTATCATGAGATGTGATATCCAACTCCTTCCCATTCCAATCCTGAGACCCTTCCGATATCATGAGATGTGATATCTCAAAGCTTCTAATATCAAACTTGAGACCCTCCCTATAGCATGAGATGTGATATCCAAGTCCTTCCCATTCCAATCCTGAGACCCTTCCTATAGCATGAGATGTGATATCTCAATGCTTCTAATACCAAACCTGAGACCCTTCCTATAACATGAGATGGGAATATCCAACTCCTTCCCATTCCAATCTTGAGACCCTTCCGATAGCAGAGATGTGATATCTCAATGCTTATACCAAACCTGAGATCCTTCCTATAACATGAGATGTGATATCCAACTCCTTCCCATTCCAATCCTGAGACACTTCCTATAGCATGAGATGTGATATCTCACTGCTTATACCAAACCTGAGACACTTCCCATAGCAGGAGATGTGATATCCAACTCCTTCCCATTCCAATCCTCAGACCCTTCCTATAGCATGAGATGTGATATCTCAATGCTTCTAATGTCAAACTTGAGACCCTACCTATAGAATGAGATGTGATATCCAAGTCCTTCCCATTCCAATCCTGAGACACTTCCTATAGCATGAGATGTGATATCTCAATGCTTCTAATACCAAACTTGAGACTCTTCCTATAACATGAGATGGGATATCCAACTCCTTCCCATTCCAATCCTGAGACCCTTTTGATAGCAGAGATGTGATATCTCAATGTTTATACCAAACCTGAGACCCTTCCTACGGCATGAGATGTCATATTCAACTCCTTCCCATTCCAATCCTGAGACCCTTCCTATAGCATGAGATTTGATATCCAACTCCTTCCCATTCCAATCCTGAGACCCTTCCTATAGCATGAGATGTGATGTCTCAATGCTTCTAATACCAAACCTGAGATCCTTCCTATAACATGAGATCTGATATCCAACTCCTTCCATTCCAATCCTGAGACCCTTCCTATAGCATGAGATGTGATATCTCAATGCTTATACCAAACCTGAGACCCTTCCTATAGCATGAGATGTGATATCCAACTCCTTCCCATTCCAATCCTGAGACCCTTCCTATAGCATGAGATGTGATATCTCAATGCTTCTAATACCAAACCTGTGATCCTTCCTCTAACATGAAATGTGAGATCCAACTCCTTCCCTTTCCAAACCTAAGAGCCTATCTATAGCATGAGATGTGATATCCAAGTCCTTCACATTCCAACCCTTAGACCCTTCCTACAGCATGCAATATGATATCTCAATGATTCCAATAACAAACCTGAGACCCGTCCTATAACATGAGTAGGGATATCCAACTCCTTCCCATTCCAATCCTGAGACACTTCCGATAGCAGAGATGTGATATCTCAATGTTTATACCAAACCTGAGACCCTTCCTATAACATGAGATGTGATATCCAACTCCTTCCCGTTCCAAACCTGAGACCCTTCCTTTAGCATGAGATGTGATATCCAGCTCCTTCCCATTCCAATCCTGAGACACTTCCGATAGCATGAGATGTGATATCTCAATGCTTCTACCAAACCTGAGACCCTTCCTTTAGCATGAGATGTGATATCCAACTCCTTCCCATTCCAATCCTGAGACCCTTCCTATAGCATGAGATGTGATATCTCAATACTTCTAATACCAAACCTGAGATCCTTCCGATAACATGAGATGTGATATCTCAATACTTCTAATACCAAACCTGAGATCCATCCTATAACATGAGATGTGATATCCAACTCCTTCCCTTTCCAAACCTGAGAGCCGTTCTATAGCATGAGATGTGATAACCAGGTCCTTCCCATTCCAATCCTTAGACCCTTCCTACAGCATGCAATATGATATCTCAATGATTCTAATAACAAACCTGAGACCCGTCCTATAGCATGAGATATGATATCCAAGTCCTTCCCATTCCAATCCTGAGACCCTTCCTATAACACGAAATGTGATATCCAACTCCTTCCCATTCCAACCTGAGACCCTTCCTATAGCATGAGATGGGATATCCAACTTCTTCCAAATCCAATACTCATACCCTTCCGATAGCATGAGATGTGATATCCCAATGCTTCTACCAAACCTGAGACCCATACTATGGCATGAGATGTGATATCAAACTCCTTCCCATTCCAATCCTGAGACCCTTCCTGTAGCTTGAGGTGTGATATCCAACTCCTTCCCATTCCAATTCTGAGACCCTTCTTATACCATGAGACTTGATATCTCAATGCTTCTAATATTAAACCTGAGACCCGTCCTATAACATGAGATGTGATATCCAAATCCTTCCCCTTCCAAACCTTAGACCCTTCCTTTATCATGAGATGTGATATCCAACTCCTTCCCATTCCAATCCTGAGACCCTTCCGATATCATGAGATTTGTTATCTCAATGCTTCTAATATCAAACTTGAGACCCTCCCTATAGCATGAGATGTGACATCCAAGTCCTTCCCATTCCAATCCTGAGACCCTTCCTATAGCATGAGATGTGATATCTCTATGCTTCTAATACCAAACCTGAGACCCTTCCTATAACATGAGATGGGATATCCAACTCCTTCCCATTCCAATCCTGAGACCTTTCCGATAGCAGAGATGTGATATCTCAATGCTTATACCAAACCTGAGAACCTTCCTATGGCCTGAGATGTCATATACAACTCCTTCCCATTCCAATCCTGAGACCCTTCCTTTAGCATGAGATGTGATATCTCAATGCTTATACCAAATCTGAGACCCTTCCTATAGCATGAGATGTGATATCCAATTCCTTCCCATTCCAATCCTGAGACCCTTCCTATAGCATGAGATGTGATATCTCAATGCTTATACCAAACCTGAGAGCCTACCTATAACATGAGATGTGATATCCAAGTCTATCCCATTCCAATCCTTAGACCCTTCCTACAGCATGCGATGTGATATCTCAATAATTCTAATACCAAACCAGAGACTCTTCCTATAACATGAGATGGGATATCCAACTCCTTCCCATTCCAATCCTGAGCCGCTTCCGATAGCAGAGATGTGATATCTCAATGCTTATACCAAACCTGAGACCCTTCCTATAACATGAGATGTGATATCCAACTCCTTCCCGTTCCAAACCTGAGACACTAACAATAGCATATGTGATATCCAATTCCTTCCCATTCCAAACATGAGACCCTTCCTATAGCAAGAAAGTAATATCCAACTCCTACCCATTCCAATCCTGAGACCCTTCCTATAGCAAGAGATGTGATATCCAAATCCTTCCCATTCCAATCCTGAGACCCTTCCTATAACATGAGATGTGATATCCAACTCCTTCCCATTCCAACCTGAGACACTTCCTATAGCATGAGAAGGGATATCCAACTCCTTCCCAATCCAATCCTGAGACCCTTCCGATAGCAGAGATGTGATATCTCAATGCTTATACCAAACCTGAGTCCCTTCCTATGGCATGAGATGTGATATCCAACTCCTTGCCATTCAAATCCTGAGACCCTTCCTATAGCATGAGAAGGGATATCCAACTCCTTCCCAATCCAATCCTGAGACCCTTCCGATAGCAGCGACGTGATATCTCAATGCTTCTGCCAAACCTGAGACCCTTCCTTTAGCATGAGATGTGATATCCAAATCCTTCACATTCCAATCCTGAGACCCTTCCTATAGCATGAGATGTGATATCTCAATGCTTCTAATACCAAACCTGAGATCCTTCCTATAACATGAGATGTGATATCGAATTCCTTCCCATTCCAAACCTGAGACCCTTCCTATTGGATGAGATGTGATATCCAACTCCTTCCCATTCCAACCTTGAGACCCTTCCTATAGCATGAGATGTGATGTCTCAATGCTTCTAATACCAAACCTGAGATCCTTCCTATAACATGAGATGTGATATCCAACTCCTTCCATTCCAATCCTGAGACCCGTCCTATAGCATGAGATGTGATATCTCAAGGCTTATACCAAACCTGAGACCCTTCCTATAGCATGAGATGTGATATCCAACTGCTTCCCATTCCAATCCTGAGACCCTTCCTATAGCATGAGATGTGATATCTCAATGCTTCTAATACCAAACCTGAGATCCTTCCTCTAACATGAAATGTGATATCCAACTCCTTCCCTTTCCAAACCTAAGAGCCTATCTATAGCATGAGATGTGATATCCAAGTCCTTCACATTCCAACCCTTAGACCCTTCCTACAGCATGCAATATGATATCTCAATGATTCTAATAACAAACCTGAGACCTGTCCTATAACATGAGATGGGATATCCAACTCCTTCCCATTCCAATCCTGAGACACTTCCGATAGCAGAGATGTGATATCTCAATGCTTATACCAAACCTGAGACCCTTCCTATAACATGAGATGTGATATCCAAATCCTTCCCGTTCCAAACCTGAGACCCTTCCTTTAGCATGAGATGTGATATCCAGCTCCTTCCCATTCCAATCCTGAGACACTTCCGATAGCATGAGATGTGATATCTCAATGCTTCTAATATCAAAACTGAGACCCTCCCTATAGCATGATATGTGATATCTAAGTCCTTCCCATTCCAATCCTGAGACCCTCCCTATAGCATGAGATGTGATATCCAACTCCTTCCCATTCCAATCCTGAGACCCTTCCTATAGCATGAGATATGATATCTCAATACTTCTAATACCAAACGTGAGATCCTTCCGATAACATGAGATGTGATATCCAAATCCTTCCCCTTCCAAACCTGAGACCCTCCCTTTAGCATGAAATGTGATATCCAACTCCTTCCTATTCCAATCCTGAGACTCTTCTGATAGCATGAGATGTGATATCTCAATGCTTCTAATACCAAACCTGAGATCCTTCCGATAGCATGAGATGTGATATCTCAATGCTTCTAATACCAAACCTGAGATCCTTCCTATAACATGAGATGTGATATCCAAATCCTTCCCCTTCCAAACCTGAGACCCTCCCTTTAGCATGAGATGTGATATCTAACTCCTTCCCATTCCATTCCTGAGACCCTTCTGATAGCATGAGATGTGATATCTCAATGCCTCTAATACCAAACCTGAGATCCTACCTCTAACATGAAATGAGATATCCAACTCTTTCCCCTTCCAAACCTGAGAGCCTTCCTATAGCATGAGATGTGATATCCAAGTCCTTCCCATTCCAATACTGAGACCCTTCCTATAGCTTGAGATGTGATATCCAACTCCTTCCCATTCCAATTCTGAGACCCTTCCTATAGCATGAGATCTGATATCTCAATGCTTATACCAAACCTGAGAGCCTACCTATAACATGAGATGTGATATCCAAGTCCATCCCATTCCAATCCTTAGACCCTTCCTACAGCATGCGATGTGATATCTCAATGATTCTAATACCAAACCAGAGACTCTTCCTATAACATGAGATGGGATATCCAACTCCTTCCCATTCCAATTCTGAGACCCTTCCTATACTATGAGACTTGATATCTCAATGCTTCTAATACCAAACCTGAGACCCGTAATATAACATGAGATGTGATATCCAAATCCTTCCCCTTCCAAACCTTAGACCCTTCCTTTATCATGAGATGTGATATCCAACTCCTTCCCATTCCAATCCCGAGACCCTTCCGATATCATGAGATGTGATATCTCAAAGCTTCTAATATCAAACTTGAGACCCTCCCTATAGCATGAGATGTGATATCCAAGTCCTTCCCATTCCAATCCTGAGACCCTTCCTATAGCATGAGATGTGATATCTCAATGCTTCTAATACCAAACCTGAGACCCTTCCTATAACATGAGATGGGAATATCCAACTCCTTCCCATTCCAATCTTGAGACCCTTCCGATAGCAGAGATGTGATATCTCAATGCTTATACCAAACCTGAGATCCTTCCTATAACATGAGATGTGATATCCAACTCCTTCCCATTCCAATCCTGAGACACTTCCTATAGCATGAGATGTGATATCTCACTGCTTATACCAAACCTGAGACACTTCCCATAGCAGGAGATGTGATATCCAACTCCTTCCCATTCCAATCCTCAGACCCTTCCTATAGCATGAGATGTGATATCTCAATGCTTCTAATGTCAAACTTGAGACCCTACCTATAGAATGAGATGTGATATCCAAGTCCTTCCCATTCCAATCCTGAGACACTTCCTATAGCATGAGATGTGATATCTCAATGCTTCTAATACCAAACTTGAGACTCTTCCTATAACATGAGATGGGATATCCAACTCCTTCCCATTCCAATCCTGAGACCCTTTTGATAGCAGAGATGTGATATCTCAATGTTTATACCAAACCTGAGACCCTTCCTACGGCATGAGATGTCATATTCAACTCCTTCCCATTCCAATCCTGAGACCCTTCCTATAGCATGAGATTTGATATCCAACTCCTTCCCATTCCAATCCTGAGACCCTTCCTATAGCATGAGATGTGATGTCTCAATGCTTCTAATACCAAACCTGAGATCCTTCCTATAACATGAGATCTGATATCCAACTCCTTCCATTCCAATCCTGAGACCCTTCCTATAGCATGAGATGTGATATCTCAATGCTTATACCAAACCTGAGACCCTTCCTATAGCATGAGATGTGATATCCAACTCCTTCCCATTCCAATCCTGAGACCCTTCCTATAGCATGAGATGTGATATCTCAATGCTTCTAATACCAAACCTGAGATCCTTCCTCTAACATGAAATGTGAGATCCAACTCCTTCCCTTTCCAAACCTAAGAGCCTATCTATAGCATGAGATGTGATATCCAAGTCCTTCACATTCCAACCCTTAGACCCTTCCTACAGCATGCAATATGATATCTCAATGATTCCAATAACAAACCTGAGACCCGTCCTATAACATGAGTAGGGATATCCAACTCCTTCCCATTCCAATCCTGAGACACTTCCGATAGCAGAGATGTGATATCTCAATGTTTATACCAAACCTGAGACCCTTCCTATAACATGAGATGTGATATCCAACTCCTTCCCGTTCCAAACCTGAGACCCTTCCTTTAGCATGAGATGTGATATCCAGCTCCTTCCCATTCCAATCCTGAGACACTTCCGATAGCATGAGATGTGATATCTCAATGCTTCTACCAAACCTGAGACCCTTCCTTTAGCATGAGATGTGATATCCAACTCCTTCCCATTCCAATCCTGAGACCCTTCCTATAGCATGAGATGTGATATCTCAATACTTCTAATACCAAACCTGAGATCCTTCCGATAACATGAGATGTGATATCTCAATACTTCTAATACCAAACCTGAGATCCATCCTATAACATGAGATGTGATATCCAACTCCTTCCCTTTCCAAACCTGAGAGCCGTTCTATAGCATGAGATGTGATAACCAGGTCCTTCCCATTCCAATCCTTAGACCCTTCCTACAGCATGCAATATGATATCTCAATGATTCTAATAACAAACCTGAGACCCGTCCTATAGCATGAGATATGATATCCAAGTCCTTCCCATTCCAATCCTGAGACCCTTCCTATAACACGAAATGTGATATCCAACTCCTTCCCATTCCAAACTGAGACCCTTCCTATAGCATGAGATGGGATATCCAACTTCTTCCAAATCCAATACTGATACCCTTCCGATAGCATGAGATGTGATATCCCAATGCTTCTACCAAACCTGAGACCCATACTATGGCATGAGATGTGATATCAAACTCCTTCCCATTCCAATCCTGAGACCCTTCCTATAGCTTGAGGTGTGATATCCAACTCCTTCCCATTCCAATTCTGAGACCCTTCTTATACCATGAGACTTGATATCTCAATGCTTCTAATATTAAACCTGAGACCCGTCCTATAACATGAGATGTGATATCCAAATCCTTCCCCTTCCAAACCTTAGACCCTTCCTTTATCATGAGATGTGATATCCAACTCCTTCCCATTCCAATCCTGAGACCCTTCCGATATCATGAGATGTGATATCTCAAAGCTTCTAATATCAAACTTGAGACCCTCCCTATAGCATGAGATGTGATATCCAAGTCCTTCCCATTCCAATCCTGAGACCCTTCCTATAGCATGAGATGTGATATCTCAATGCTTCTAATACCAAACCTGAGACCCTTCCTATAACATGAGATGGGAATATCCAACTCCTTCCCATTCCAATCTTGAGACCCTTCCGATAGCAGAGATGTGATATCTCAATGCTTATACCAAACCTGAGATCCTTCCTATAACATGAGATGTGATATCCAAGTCCTTCCCATTCCAATCCTGAGACACTTCCTATAGCATGAGATGTGATATCTCACTGCTTATACCAAACCTGAGACACTTCCCATAGCAGGAGATGTGATATCCAACTCCTTCCCATTCCAATCCTCAGACCCTTCCTATAGCATGAGATGTGATATCTCAATGCTTCTAATATCAAAACTGAGACCCTCCCTATAGCATGATATGTGATATCTAAGTCCTTCCCATTCCAATCCTGAGACCCTCCCTATAGCATGAGATGTGATATCCAACTCCTTCCCATTCCAATCCTGAGACCCTTCCTATAGCATGAGATATGATATCTCAATACTTCTAATACCAAACCTGAGACCCTTCCTATAACATGAGATGGGATATCCAACTCCTTCCCATTCCAATCCTGAGACCTTTCCGATAGCAGAGATGTGATATCTCAATGCTTATACCAAACCTGAGAACCTTCCTATGGCCTGAGATGTCATATACAACTCCTTCCCATTCCAATCCTGAGACCCTTCCTTTAGCATGAGATGTGATATCTCAATGCTTATACCAAATCTGAGACCCTTCCTATAGCATGAGATGTGATATCCAATTCCTTCCCATTCCAATCCTGTGACCCTTCCTATAGCATGAGATGTGATATCTCAATGCTTATAGCAAACCTGAGAGCCTACCTATAACATGAGATGTGATATCCAAGTCCATCCCATTCCAATCCTTAGACCCTTCCTACAGCATGCGATGTGATATCTCAATGATTCTAATACCAAACCAGAGACTCTTCCTATAACATGAGATGGGATATCCAACTCCTTCCCATTCCAATCCTGAGCCGCTTCCGATAGCAGAGATGTGATATCTCAATGCTTATACCAAACCTGAGACCCTTCCTATAACATGAGATGTGATATCCAACTCCTTCCCATT
This sequence comes from Ambystoma mexicanum, assembly GCF_040938575.1. Lineage (NCBI taxonomy): Eukaryota > Metazoa > Chordata > Amphibia > Caudata > Ambystomatidae > Ambystoma > Ambystoma mexicanum. The sequence goes on from NW_027182389.1 coordinate 72,245, forward strand.
CCAAACCTGAGACACTAACTATAGCATATGTGATATCCAACTCCTTCCCATTCCAAACATGAGACCCTTCCTATAGCAAGAAAGTAATATCCAACTCCTACCCATTCCAATCCTGAGACCCTTCCTATAGCAAGAGATGTGATATCCAAATCCTTCCCATTCCAATCCTGAGACCCTTCCTATAACATGAGATGTGATATCCAACTCCTTCCCATTCCAACCTGAGACACTTCCTATAGCATGAGAAGGGATATCCAACTCATTCCCAATCCAATCCTGAGACCCTTCCGATAGCAGAGATGTGATATCTCAATGCTTATACCAAACCTGAGACCCTTCCTATGGCATGAGATGTGATATCCAACTCCTTGCCATTCAAATCCTGAGACCCTTCCTATAGCATGAGAAGGGATATCCAACTCCTTCCCAATCCAATCCTGAGACCCTTCCGATACAGCGACGTGATATCTCAATGCTTCTACCAAACCTGAGACCCTTCCTTTAGCATGAGATGTGATATCCAAATCCTTCACATTCCAATCCTGAGACCCTTCCTATAGCATGAGATGTGATATCTCAATGCTTCTAATACCAAACCTGAGATCCTTCCTATAACATGAGATGTGATATCCAATTCCTTCCCATTCCAAACCTGAGACCCTTCCTATTGGATGAGATGTGATATCCAACTCCTTCCCATTCCAACCCTGAGACCCTTCCTATAGCATGAGATGTGATGTCTCAATGCTTCTAATACCAAACCTGAGATCCTTCCTATAACATGAGATGTGATATCCAACTCCTTCCATTCCAATCCTGAGACCCGTCCTATAGCATGAGATGTGATATCTCAATGCTTATACCAAACCTGAGACCCTTCCTATAGCATGAGATGTGATATCCAACTGCTTCCCATTCCAATCCTGAGACCCTTCCTATAGCATGAGATGTGATATCTCAATGCTTCTAATACCAAACCTGAGATCCTTCCTCTAACATGAAATGTGATATCCAACTCCTTCCCTTTCCAAACCTAAGAGCCTATCTATAGCATGAGATGTGATATCCAAGTCCTTCACATTCCAACCCTTAGACCCTTCCTACAGCATGCAATATGATATCTCAATGATTCTAATAACAAACCTGAGACCCGTCCTATAACATGAGATGGGATATCCAACTCCTTCCCATTCCAATCCTGAGACACTTCCGATAGCAGAGATGTGATATCTCAATGCTTATACCAAACCTGAGACCCTTCCTATAACATGAGATGTGATATCCAAATCCTTCCCGTTCCAAACCTGAGACCCTTCCTTTAGCATGAGATGTGATATCCAGCTCCTTCCCATTCCAATCCTGAGACACTTCCGATAGCATGAGATGTGATATCTCAATGCTTCTAATATCAAAACTGAGACCCTCCCTATAGCATGATATGTGATATCTAAGTCCTTCCCATTCCAATCCCGAGACCCTCCCTATAGCATGAGATGTGATATCCAACTCCTTCCCATTCCAATCATGAGACCCTTCCTATAGCATGAGATGTGATATCTCAATGCTTCTACCAAACCTGAGACCCTTCCTTTAGCATGAGATGTGATATACAACTCCTTCCCATTCCAATCCTGAGACCCTTCCGATATCATGAGATGTGATATCTCAAAGCTTCTAATATCAAACTTGAGACCCTCCCTATAGCATGAGATGTGATATCCAAGTCCTTCCCATTCCAATCCTGAGACCCTTCCTATAGCATGAGATGTGATATCTCAATGCTTCTAATACCAAACCTGAGACCCTTCCTATAACATGAGATGGGAATATCCAACTCCTTCCCATTCCAATCTTGAGACCCTTCCGATAGCAGAGATGTGATATCTCAATGCTTATACCAAACCTGAGATCCTTCCTATAACATGAGATGTGATATCCAAGTCCTTCCCATTCCAATCCTGAGACACTTCCTATAGCATGAGATGTGATATCTCACTGCTTATACCAAACCTGAGACACTTCCCATAGCAGGAGATGTGATATCCAACTCCTTCCCATTCCAATCCTCAGACCCTTCCTATAGCATGAGATGTGATATCTCAATGCTTCTAATGTCAAACTTGAGACCCTACCTATAGAATGAGATGTGATATCCAAGTCCTTCCCATTCCAATCCTGAGACACTTCCTATAGCATGAGATGTGATATCTCAATGCTTCTAATACCAAACTTGAGACTCTTCCTATAACATGAGATGGGATATCCAACTCCTTCCCATTCCAATCCTGAGACCCTTTTGATAGCAGAGATGTGATATCTCAATGTTTATACCAAACCTGAGACCCTTCCTACGGCATGAGATGTCATATTCAACTCCTTCCCATTCCAATCCTGAGACCCTTCCTATAGCATGAGATTTGATATCCAACTCCTTCCCATTCCAATCCTGAGACCCTTCCTATAGCATGAGATGTGATGTCTCAATGCTTCTAATACCAAACCTGAGATCCTTCCTATAACATGAGATCTGATATCCAACTCCTTCCATTCCAATCCTGAGACCCTTCCTATAGCATGAGATGTGATATCTCAATGCTTATACCAAACCTGAGACCCTTCCTATAGCATGAGATGTGATATCCAACTCCTTCCCATTCCAATCCTGAGACCCTTCCTATAGCATGAGATGTGATATCTCAATGCTTCTAATACCAAACCTGAGATCCTTCCTCTAACATGAAATGTGAGATCCAACTCCTTCCCTTTCCAAACCTAAGAGCCTATCTATAGCATGAGATGTGATATCCAAGTCCTTCACATTCCAACCCTTAGACCCTTCCTACAGCATGCAATATGATATCTCAATGATTCCAATAACAAACCTGAGACCCGTCCTATAACATGAGTAGGGATATCCAACTCCTTCCCATTCCAATCCTGAGACACTTCCGATAGCAGAGATGTGATATCTCAATGTTTATACCAAACCTGAGACCCTTCCTATAACATGAGATGTGATATCCAACTCCTTCCCGTTCCAAACCTGAGACCCTTCCTTTAGCATGAGATGTGATATCCAGCTCCTTCCCATTCCAATCCTGAGACACTTCCGATAGCATGAGATGTGATATCTCAATGCTTCTACCAAACCTGAGACCATTCCTTTAGCATGAGATGTGATATCCAACTCCTTCCCATTCCAATCCTGAGACCCTTCCTATAGCATGAGATGTGATATCTCAATACTTCTAATACCAAACCTGAGATCCTTCTGATAACATGAAATGTGATATCCAACTCCTTCCCTTTCCAAACCTAAGAGCCTATCTATAGCATGAGATGTGATATCCAAGTCCTTCACATTCCAACCCTTAGACCCTTCCTACAGCATGCAATATGATATCTCAATGATTCTAATAACAAACCTGAGACCCGTCCTATAACATGAGATGGGATATCCAACTCCTTCCCATTCCAATCCTGAGACACTTCCGATAGCAGAGATGTGATATCTCAATGCTTATACCAAACCTGAGACGCTTCCTATAACATGAGATGTGATATCCAAATCCTTCCCGTTCCAAACCTGAGACCCTTCCTTTAGCATGAGATGTGATATCCAGCTCCTTCCCATTCCAATCCTGAGACACTTCCGATAGCATGAGATGTGATATCTCAATGCTTCTAATATCAAAACTGAGACCCTCCCTATAGCATGATATGTGATATCTAAGTCCTTCCCATTCCAATCCCGAGACCCTCCCTATAGCATGAGATGTGATATCCAACTCCTTCCCATTCCAATCATGAGACCCTTCCTATAGCATGAGATGTGATATCTCAATGCTTCTACCAAACCTGAGACCCTTCCTTTAGCATGAGATGTGATATACAACTCCTTCCCATTCCAATCCTGAGACCCTTCCTATAGCATGAGATGTGATATCTCAATACTTCTAATACCAAACCTGAGATCCTTCCGATAACATGAGATGTGATATCTCAATACTTCTAATACCAAACCTGAGATCCATCCTATAACATGAGATGTGATATCCAACTCCTTCCCTTTCCAAACCTGAGAGCCGTTCTATAGCATGAGATGTGATAACCAGGTCCTTCCCATTCCAATCCTTAGACCCTTCCTACAGCATGCAATATGATATCTCAATGATTCTAATAACAAACCTGAGACCCGTCCTATAGCATGAGATATGATATCCAAGTCCTTCCCATTCCAATCCTGAGACCCTTCCTATAACACGAAATGTGATATCCAACTCCTTCCCATTCCAACCTGAGACCCTTCCTATAGCATGAGATGGGATATCCAACTTCTTCCAAATCCAATACTGATACCCTTCCGATAGCATGAGATGTGATATCCCAATGCTTCTACCAAACCTGAGACCCATACTATGGCATGAGATGTGATATCAAACTCCTTCCCATTCCAATCCTGAGACCCTTCCTATAGCTTGAGGTGTGATATCCAACTCCTTCCCATTCCAATTCTGAGACCCTTCTTATACCATGAGACTTGATATCTCAATGCTTCTAATATTAAACCTGAGACCCGTCCTATAACATGAGATGTGATATCCAAATCCTTCCCCTTCCAAACCTTAGACCCTTCCTTTATCATGAGATGTGATATCCAACTCCTTCCCATTCCAATCCTGAGACCCTTCCGATATCTTGAGATTTGTTATCTCAATGCTTCTAATATCAAACTTGAGACCCTACCTATAGCATGAGATGTGACATCCAAGTCCTTCCCATTCCAATCCTGAGACCCTTCCTATAGCATGAGATGTGATATCTCTATGCTTCTAATACCAAACCTGAGACCCTTCCTATAACATGAGATGGGATATCCAACTCCTTCCCATTCCAATCCTGAGACCTTTCCGATAGCAGAGATGTGATATCTCAATGCTTATACCAAACCTGAGAACCTTCCTATGGCCTGAGATGTCATATACAACTCCTTCCCATTCCAATCCTGAGACCCTTCCTTTAGCATGAGATGTGATATCTCAATGCTTATACCAAATCTGAGACCCTTCCTATAGCATGAGATGTGATATCCAATTCCTTCCCATTCCAATCCTGTGACCCTTCCTATAGCATGAGATGTGATATCTCAATGCTTATAGCAAACCTGAGAAGCTACCTATAACATGAGATGTGATATCCAAGTCCATCCCATTCCAATCCTTAGACCCTTCCTACAGCATGCTATGTGATATCTCAATGATTCTAATACCAAACCAGAGACTCTTCCTATAACATGAGATGGGATATCCAACTCCTTCCCATTCCAATCCTGAGCCGCTTCCGATAGCAGAGATGTGATATCTCAATGCTTATACCAAACCTGAGACCCTTCCTATAACATGAGATGTGATATCCAACTCCTTCCCGTTCCAAACCTGAGACACTAACTATAGCATATGTGATATCCAACTCCTTCCCATTCCAAACATGAGACCCTTCCTATAGCAAGAAAGTAATATCCAACTCCTACCCATTCCAATCCTGAGACCCTTCCTATAGCAAGAGATGTGATATCCAAATCCTTCCCATTCCAATCCTGAGACCCTTCCTATAACATGAGATGTGATATCCAACTCCTTCCCATTCCAACCTGAGACACTTCCTATAGCATGAGAAGGGATATCCAACTCCTTCCCAATCCAATCCTGAGACCCTTCCGATAGCAGAGATGTGATATCTCAATGCTTATACCAAACCTGAGACCCTTCCTATGGCATGAGATGTGATATCCAACTCCTTGCCATTCAAATCCTGAGACCCTTCCTATAGCATGAGAAGGGATATCCAACTCCTTCCCAATCCAATCCTGAGACCCTTCCGATAGCAGCGACGTGATATCTCAATGCTTCTACCAAACCTGAGACCCTTCCTTTAGCATGAGATGTGATATCCAAATCCTTCACATTCCAATCCTGAGACCCTTCCTATAGCATGAGATGTGATATCTCAATGCTTCTAATACCAAACCTGAGATCCTTCCTATAACATGAGATGTGATATCCAATTCCTTCCCATTCCAAACCTGAGACCCTTCCTATTGGATGAGATGTGATATCCAACTCCTTCCCATTCCAACCCTGAGACCCTTCCTATAGCATGAGATGTGATGTCTCAATGCTTCTAATACCAAACCTGAGATCCTTCCTATAACATGAGATGTGATATCCAACTCCTTCCATTCCAATCCTGAGACCCGTCCTATAGCATGAGATGTGATATCTCAATGCTTATACCAAACCTGAGACCCTTCCTATAGCATGAGATGTGATATCCAACTGCTTCTCATTCCAATCCTGAGACCCTTCCTATAGCATGAGATGCGATATCTCAATGCTTCTAATACCAAACCTGAGATCCTTCCTCTAACATGAAATGTGATATCCAACTCCTTCCCTTTCCAAACCTAAGAGCCTATCTATAGCATGAGATGTGATATCCAAGTCCTTCACATTCCAACCCTTAGACCCTTCCTACAGCATGCAATATGATATCTCAATGATTCTAATAACAAACCTGAGACCCGTCCTATAACATGAGATGGGATATCCAACTCCTTCCCATTCCAATCCTGAGACACTTCCGATAGCAGAGATGTGATATCTCAATGCTTATACCAAACCTGAGACCCTTCCTATAACATGAGATGTGATATCCAAATCCTTCCCGTTCCAAACCTGAGACCCTTCCTTTAGCATGAGATGTGATATCCAGCTCCTTCCCATTCCAATCCTGAGACACTTCCGATAGCATGAGATGTGATATCTCAATGCTTCTAATATCAAAACTGAGACCCTCCCTATAGCATGATATGTGATATCTAAGTCCTTCCCATTCCAATCCTGAGACCCTCCCTATAGCATGAGATGTGATATCCAACTCCTTCCCATTCCAATCCTGAGACCCTTCCTATAGCATGAGATATGATATCTCAATACTTCTAATACCAAACGTGAGATCCTTCCGATAACATGAGATGTGATATCCAAATCCTTCCCCTTCCAAACCTGAGACCCTCCCTTTAGCATGAAATGTGATATCCAACTCCTTCCTATTCCAATCCTGAGACTCTTCTGATAGCATGAGATGTGATATCTCAATGCTTCTAATACCAAACCTGAGATCCTTCCGATAGCATGAGATGTGATATCTCAATGCTTCTAATACCAAACCTGAGATCCTTCCTATAACATGAGATGTGATATCCAAATCCTTCCCCTTCCAAACCTGAGACCCTCCCTTTAGCATGAGATGTGATATCTAACTCCTTCCCATTCCATTCCTGAGACCCTTCTGATAGCATGAGATGTGATATCTCAATGCCTCTAATACCAAACCTGAGATCCTACCTCTAACATGAAATGAGATATCCAACTCTTTCCCCTTCCAAACCTGAGAGCCTTCCTATAGCATGAGATGTGATATCCAAGTCCTTCCCATTCCAATACTGAGACCCTTCCTATAGCTTGAGATGTGATATCCAACTCCTTCCCATTCCAATTCTGAGACCCTTCCTATAGCATGAGATGTGATATCTCAATGCGTATACCAAACCTGAGAGCCTACCTATAGCATGAGATGTGATATCCAAGTCCATCCCATTCCAATCCTTAGACCCTTCCTACAGCATGCGATGTGATATCTCAATGATTCTAATACCAAACCAGAGACTCTTCCTATAACATGAGATGGGATATCCAACTCCTTCCCATTCCAATTCTGAGACCCTTCCTATACTATGAGACTTGATATCTCAATGCTTCTAATACCAAACCTGAGACCCGTAATATAACATGAGATGTGATATCCAAATCCTTCCCCTTCCAAACCTTAGACCCTTCCTTTATCATGAGATGTGATATCCAACTCCTTCCCATTCCAATCCTGAGACCCTTCCGATATCATGAGATGTGATATCTCAAAGCTTCTAATATCAAACTTGAGACCCTCCCTATAGCATGAGATGTGATATCCAAGTCCTTCCCATTCCAATCCTGAGACCCTTCCTATAGCATGAGATGTGATATCTCAATGCTTCTAATACCAAACCTGAGACCCTTCCTATAACATGAGATGGGAATATCCAACTCCTTCCCATTCCAATCTTCAGACCCTTCCGATAGCAGAGATGTGATATCTCAATGCTTATACCACACCTGAGATCCTTCCTATAACATGAGATGTGATATCCAACTCCTTCCCATTCCAATCCTGAGACACTTCCTATAGCATGAGATGTGATATCTCACTGCTTATACCATACCTGAGACCCTTCCCATAGCAGATGTGATATCCAACTCCTTCCCATTCCAATCCTCAGACCCTTCCTATAGCATGAGATGTGATATCTCAATGCTTCTAATGTCAAACTTGAGACCCTACCTATAGCAGGAGATGTGATATCCAAGTCCTTCCCATTCCAATCCTGAGACACTTCCTATAGCATGAGATGTGATATCTCAATGCTTCTAATACCAAACCTGAGACACTTCCTATAACATGAGATGGGATATCCAACTCCTTCCAATTCCAATCCTGAGACCCTTTTGATAGCAGAGATGTGATATCTCAATGTTTATACCAAACCTGAGACCCTTCCTACGGCATGAGATGTCATATTCAACTCCTACCCATTCCAATCCTGAGACCCTTCCTATAGCATGAGATTTGATATCCAACTCCTTCCCATTCCAATCCTGAGACCCTTCCTATAGCATGAGATGTGATGTCTCAATGCTTCTAATACCAAACCTGAGACCCTTCCTATAACATGAGATGGGAATATCCAACTCCTTCCCATTCCAATCTTGAGACCCTTCCGATAGCAGAGATGTGATATCTCAATGCTTATACCAAACCTGAGATCCTTCCTATAACATGAGATGTGATATCCAACTCCTTCCCATTCCAATCCTGAGACACTTCCTATAGCATGAGATGTGATATCTCACTGCTTATACCAAACCTGAGACACTTCCCATAGCAGGAGATGTGATATCCAACTCCTTCCCATTCCAATCCTCAGACCCTTCCTATAGCATGAGATGTGATATCTCAATGCTTCTAATGTCAAACTTGAGACCCTACCTATAGAATGAGATGTGATATCCAAGTCCTTCCCATTCCAATCCTGAGACACTTCCTATAGCATGAGATGTGATATCTCAATGCTTCTAATACCAAACTTGAGACTCTTCCTATAACATGAGATGGGATATCCAACTCCTTCCCATTCCAATCCTGAGACCCTTTTGATAGCAGAGATGTGATATCTCAATGTTTATACCAAACCTGAGACCCTTCCTATGGCATGAGATGTCATATTCAACTCCTTCCCATTCCAATCCTGAGACCCTTCCTATAGCATGAGATTTGATATCCAACTCCTTCCCATTCCAATCCTGAGACCCTTCCTATAGCATGAGATGTGATGTCTCAATGCTTCTAATACCAAACCTGAGATCCTTCCTATAACATGAGATCTGATATCCAACTCCTTCCATTCCAATCCTGAGACCCTTCCTATAGCATGAGATGTGATATCTCAATGCTTATACCAAACCTGAGACCCTTCCTATAGCATGAGATGTGATATCCAACTCCTTCCCATTCCAATCCTGAGACCCTTCCTATAGCATGAGATGTGATATCTCAATGCTTCTAATACCAAACCTGAGATCCTTCCTCTAACATGAAATGTGAGATCCAACTCCTTCCCTTTCCAAACCTAAGAGCCTATCTATAGCATGAGATGTGATATCCAAGTCCTTCACATTCCAACCCTTAGACCCTTCCTACAGCATGCAATATGATATCTCAATGATTCCAATAACAAACCTGAGACCCGTCCTATAACATGAGTAGGGATATCCAACTCCTTCCCATTCCAATCCTGAGACACTTCCGATAGCAGAGATGTGATATCTCAATGTTTATACCAAACCTGAGACCCTTCCTATAACATGAGATGTGATATCCAACTCCTTCCCGTTCCAAACCTGAGACCCTTCCTTTAGCATGAGATGTGATATCCAGCTCCTTCCCATTCCAATCCTGAGACACTTCCGATAGCATGAGATGTGATATCTCAATGCTTCTACCAAACCTGAGACCCTTCCTTTAGCATGAGATGTGATATCCAACTCCTTCCCATTCCAATCCTGAGACCCTTCCTATAGCATGAGATGTGATATCTCAATACTTCTAATACCAAACCTGAGATCCTTCCGATAACATGAGATGTGATATCTCAATACTTCTAATACCAAACCTGAGATCCATCCTATAACATGAGATGTGATATCCAACTCCTTCCCTTTCCAAACCTGAGAGCCGTTCTATAGCATGAGATGTGATAACCAGGTCCTTCCCATTCCAATCCTTAGACCCTTCCTACAGCATGCAATATGATATCTCAATGATTCTAATAACAAACCTGAGACCCGTCCTATAGCATGAGATATGATATCCAAGTCCTTCCCATTCCAATCCTGAGACCCTTCCTATAACACGAAATGTGATATCCAACTCCTTCCCATTCCAACCTGAGACCCTTCCTATAGCATGAGATGGGATATCCAACTTCTTCCAAATCCAATACTGATACCCTTCCGATAGCATGAGATGTGATATCCCAATGCTTCTACCAAACCTGAGACCCATACTATGGCATGAGATGTGATATCAAACTCCTTCCCATTCCAATCCTGAGACCCTTCCTGTAGCTTGAGGTGTGATATCCAACTCCTTCCCATTCCAATTCTGAGACCCTTCTTATACCATGAGACTTGATATCTCAATGCTTCTAATATTAAACCTGAGACCCGTCCTATAACATGAGATGTGATATCCAAATCCTTCCCCTTCCAAACCTTAGACCCTTCCTTTATCATGAGATGTGATATCCAACTCCTTCCCATTCCAATCCTGAGACCCTTCCGATATCATGAGATTTGTTATCTCAATGCTTCTAATATCAAACTTGAGACCCTCCCTATAGCATGAGATGTGACATCCAAGTCCTTCCCATTCCAATCCTGAGACCCTTCCTATAGCATGAGATGTGATATCTCTATGCTTCTAATACCAAACCTGAGACCCTTCCTATAACATGAGATGGGATATCCAACTCCTTCCCATTCCAATCCTGAGACCTTTCCGATAGCAGAGATGTGATATCTCAATGCTTATACCAAACCTGAGAACCTTCCTATGGCCTGAGATGTCATATACAACTCCTTCCCATTCCAATCCTGAGACCCTTCCTTTAGCATGAGATGTGATATCTCAATGCTTATACCAAATCTGAGACCCTTCCTATAGCATGAGATGTGATATCCAATTCCTTCCCATTCCAATCCTGAGACCCTTCCTATAGCATGAGATGTGATATCTCAATGCTTATACCAAACCTGAGAGCCTACCTATAACATGAGATGTGATATCCAAGTCTATCCCATTCCAATCCTTAGACCCTTCCTACAGCATGCGATGTGATATCTCAATAATTCTAATACCAAACCAGAGACTCTTCCTATAACATGAGATGGGATATCCAACTCCTTCCCATTCCAATCCTGAGCCGCTTCCGATAGCAGAGATGTGATATCTCAATGCTTATACCAAACCTGAGACCCTTCCTATAACATGAGATGTGATATCCAACTCCTTCCCGTTCCAAACCTGAGACACTAACTATAGCATATGTGATATCCAACTCCTTCCCATTCCAAACATGAGACCCTTCCTATAGCAAGAAAGTAATATCCAACTCCTACCCATTCCAATCCTGAGACCCTTCCTATAGCAAGAGATGTGATATCCAAATCCTTCCCATTCCAATCCTGAGACCCTTCCTATAACATGAGATGTGATATCCAACTCCTTCCCATTCCAACCTGAGACACTTCCTATAGCATGAGAAGGGATATCCAACTCCTTCCCAATCCAATCCTGAGACCCTTCCGATAGCAGAGATGTGATATCTCAATGCTTATACCAAACCTGAGTCCCTTCCTATGGCATGAGATGTGATATCCAACTCCTTGCCATTCAAATCCTGAGACCCTTCCTATAGCATGAGAAGGGATATCCAACTCCTTCCCAATCCAATCCTGAGACCCTTCCGATAGCAGCGACGTGATATCTCAATGCTTCTACCAAACCTGAGACCCTTCCTTTAGCATGAGATGTGATATCCAAATCCTTCACATTCCAATCCTGAGACCCTTCCTATAGCATGAGATGTGATATCTCAATGCTTCTAATACCAAACCTGAGATCCTTCCTATAACATGAGATGTGATATCGAATTCCTTCCCATTCCAAACCTGAGACCCTTCCTATTGGATGAGATGTGATATCCAACTCCTTCCCATTCCAACCTTGAGACCCTTCCTATAGCATGAGATGTGATGTCTCAATGCTTCTAATACCAAACCTGAGATCCTTCCTATAACATGAGATGTGATATCCAACTCCTTCCATTCCAATCCTGAGACCCGTCCTATAGCATGAGATGTGATATCTCAAGGCTTATACCAAACCTGAGACCCTTCCTATAGCATGAGATGTGATATCCAACTGCTTCCCATTCCAATCCTGAGACCCTTCCTATAGCATGAGATGTGATATCTCAATGCTTCTAATACCAAACCTGAGATCCTTCCTCTAACATGAAATGTGATATCCAACTCCTTCCCTTTCCAAACCTAAGAGCCTATCTATAGCATGAGATGTGATATCCAAGTCCTTCACATTCCAACCCTTAGACCCTTCCTACAGCATGCAATATGATATCTCAATGATTCTAATAACAAACCTGAGACCCGTCCTATAACATGAGATGGGATATCCAACTCCTTCCCATTCCAATCCTGAGACACTTCCGATAGCAGAGATGTGATATCTCAATGCTTATACCAAACCTGAGACCCTTCCTATAACATGAGATGTGATATCCAAATCCTTCCCGTTCCAAACCTGAGGCCCTTCCTTTAGCATGAGATGTGATATCCAGCTCCTTCCCATTCCAATCCTGAGACACTTCCGATAGCATGAGATGTGATATCTCAATGCTTCTAATATCAAAACTGAGACCCTCCCTATAGCATGATATGTGATATCTAAGTCCTTCCCATTCCAATCCTGAGACCCTCCCTATAGCATGAGATGTGATATCCAACTCCTTCCCATTCCAATCCTGAGACCCTTCCTATAGCATGAGATATGATATCTCAATACTTCTAATACCAAACGTGAGATCCTTCCGATAACATGAGATGTGATATCCAAATCCTTCCCCTTCCAAACCTGAGACCCTCCCTTTAGCATGAAATGTGATATCCAACTCCTTCCTATTCCAATCCTGAGACTCTTCTGATAGCATGAGATGTGATATCTCAATGCTTCTAATACCAAACCTGAGATCCTTCCGATAGCATGAGATGTGATATCTCAATGCTTCTAATACCAAACCTGAGATCCTTCCTATAACATGAGATGTGATATCCAAATCCTTCCCCTTCCAAACCTGAGACCCTCCCTTTAGCATGAGATGTGATATCTAACTCCTTCCCATTCCATTCCTGAGACCCTTCTGATAGCATGAGATGTGATATCTCAATGCCTCTAATACCAAACCTGAGATCCTACCTCTAACATGAAATGAGATATCCAACTCTTTCCCCTTCCAAACCTGAGAGCCTTCCTATAGCATGAGATGTGATATCCAAGTCCTTCCCATTCCAATACTGAGACCCTTCCTATAGCTTGAGATGTGATATCCAACTCCTTCCCATTCCAATTCTGAGAGCCTTCCTATAGCATGAGATGTGATATCTCAATGCTTATACCAAACCTGAGAGCCTACCTATAACATGAGATGTGATATCCAAGTCCATCCCATTCCAATCCTTAGACCCTTCCTACAGCATGCGATGTGATATCTCAATGATTCTAATACCAAACCAGAGACTCTTCCTATAACATGAGATGGGATATCCAACTCCTTCCCATTCCAATTCTGAGACCCTTCCTATACTATGAGACTTGATATCTCAATGCTTCTAATACCAAACCTGAGACCCGTAATATAACATGAGATGTGATATCCAAATCCTTCCCCTTCCAAACCTTAGACCCTTCCTTTATCATGAGATGTGATATCCAACTCCTTCCCATTCCAATCCTGAGACCCTTCCGATATCATGAGATGTGATATCTCAAAGCTTCTAATATCAAACTTGAGACCCTCCCTATAGCATGAGATGTGATATCCAAGTCCTTCCCATTCCAATCCTGAGACCCTTCCTATAGCATGAGATGTGATATCTCAATGCTTCTAATACCAAACCTGAGACCCTTCCTATAACATGAGATGGGAATATCCAACTCCTTCCCATTCCAATCTTGAGACCCTTCCGATAGCAGAGATGTGATATCTCAATGCTTATACCAAACCTGAGATCCTTCCTATAACATGAGATGTGATATCCAACTCCTTCCCATTCCAATCCTGAGACACTTCCTATAGCATGAGATGTGATATCTCACTGCTTATACCAAACCTGAGACACTTCCCATAGCAGGAGATGTGATATCCAACTCCTTCCCATTCCAATCCTCACACCCTTCCTATAGCATGAGATGTGATATCTCAATGCTTCTAATGTCAAACTTGAGACCCTACCTATAGAATGAGATGTGATATCCAAGTCCTTCCCATTCCAATCCTGAGACACTTCCTATAGCATGAGATGTGATATCTCAATGCTTCTAATACCAAACTTGAGACTCTTCCTATAACATGAGATGGGATATCCAACTCCTTCCCATTCCAATCCTGAGACCCTTTTGATAGCAGAGATGTGATATCTCAATGTTTATACCAAACCTGAGACCCTTCCTACGGCATGAGATGTCATATTCAACTCCTTCCCATTCCAATCCTGAGACCCTTCCTATAGCATGAGATTTGATATCCAACTCCTTCCCATTCCAATCCTGAGACCCTTCCTATAGCATGAGATGTGATGTCTCAATGCTTCTAATACCAAACCTGAGATCCTTCCTATAACATGAGATCTGATATCCAACTCGTTCCATTCCAATCCTGAGACCCTTCCTATAGCATGAGATGTGATATCTCAATGCTTATACCAAACCTGAGACCCTTCCTATAGCATGAGATGTGATATCCAACTCCTTCCCATTCCAATCCTGAGACCCTTCCTATAGCATGAGATGTGATATCTCAATGCTTCTAATACCAAACCTGAGATCCTTCCTCTAACATGAAATGTGAGATCCAACTCCTTCCCTTTCCAAACCTAAGAGCCTATCTATAGCATGAGATGTGATATCCAAGTCCTTCACATTCCAACCCTTAGACCCTTCCTACAGCATGCAATATGATATCTCAATGATTCCAATAACAAACCTGAGACCCGTCCTATAACATGAGTAGGGATATCCAACTCCTTCCCATTCCAATCCTGAGACACTTCCGATAGCAGAGATGTGATATCTCAATGTTTATACCAAACCTGAGACCCTTCCTATAACATGAGATGTGATATCCAACTCCTTCCCGTTCCAAACCTGAGACCCTTCCTTTAGCATGAGATGTGATATCCAGCTCCTTCCCATTCCAATCCTGAGACACTTCCGATAGCATGAGATGTGATATCTCAATGCTTCTACCAAACCTGAGACCCTTCCTTTAGCATGAGATGTGATATCCAACTCCTTCCCATTCCAATCCTGAGACCCTTCCTATAGCATGAGATGTGATATCTCAATACTTCTAATACCAAACCTGAGATCCTTCCGATAACATGAGATGTGATATCTCAATACTTCTAATACCAAACCTGAGATCCATCCTATAACATGAGATGTGATATCCAACTCCTTCCCTTTCCAAACCTGAGAGCCGTTCTATAGCATGAGATGTGATAACCAGGTCCTTCCCATTCCAATCCTTAGACCCTTCCTACAGCATGCAATATGATATCTCAATGATTCTAATAACAAACCTGAGACCCGTCCTATAGCATGAGATATGATATCCAAGTCCTTCCCATTCCAATCCTGAGACCCTTCCTATAACACGAAATGTGATATCCAACTCCTTCCCATTCCAACCTGAGACCCTTCCTATAGCATGAGATGGGATATCCAACTTCTTCCAAATCCAATACTGATACCCTTCCGATAGCATGAGATGTGATATCCCAATGCTTCTACCAAACCTGAGACCCATACTATGGCATGAGATGTGATATCAAACTCCTTCCCATTCCAATCCTGAGACCCTTCCTATAGCTTGAGGTGTGATATCCAACCCCTTCCCATTCCAATTCTGAGACCCTTCTTATACCATGAGACTTGATATCTCAATGCTTCTAATATTAAACCTGAGACCCGTCCTATAACATGAGATGTGATATCCAAATCCTTCCCCTTCCAAACCTTAGACCCTTCCTTTATCATGAGATGTGATATCCAACTCCTTCCCATTCCAATCCTGAGACCCTTCCGATATCATGAGATGTGATATCTCAAAGCTTCTAATATCAAACTTGAGACCCTCCCTATAGCATGAGATGTGATATCCAAGTCCTTCCCATTCCAATCCTGAGACCCTTCCTATAGCATGAGATGTGATATCTCAATGCTTCTAATACCAAACCTGAGACCCTTCCTATAACATGAGATGGGAATATCCAACTCCTTCCCATTCCAATCTTGAGACCCTTCCGATAGCAGAGATGTGATATCTCAATGCTTATACCAAACCTGAGATCCTTCCTATAACATGAGATGTGATATCCAAGTCCTTCCCATTCCAATCCTGAGACACTTCCTATAGCATGAGATGTGATATCTCACTGCTTATACCAAACCTGAGACACTTCCCATAGCAGGAGATGTGATATCCAACTCCTTCCCATTCCAATCCTCAGACCCTTCCTATAGCATGAGATGTGATATCTCAATGCTTCTAATGTCAAACTTGAGACCCTACCTATAGAATGAGATGTGATATCCAAGTCCTTCCCATTCCAATCCTGAGACACTTCCTATAGCATGAGATGTGATATCTCAATGCTTCTAATACCAAACTTGAGACTCTTCCTATAACATGAGATGGGATATCCAACTCCTTCCCATTCCAATCCTGAGACCCTTTTGATAGCAGAGATGTGATATCTCAATGTTTATACCAAACCTGAGACCCTTCCTACGGCATGAGATGTCATATTCAACTCCTTCCCATTCCAATCCTGAGACCCTTCCTATAGCATGAGATTTGATATCCAACTCCTTCCCATTCCAATCCTGAGACCCTTCCTATAGCATGAGATGTGATGTCTCAATGCTTCTAATACCAAACCTGAGATCCTTCCTATAACATGAGATCTGATATCCAACTCCTTCCATTCCAATCCTGAGACCCTTCCTATAGCATGAGATGTGATATCTCAATGCTTATACCAAACCTGAGACCCTTCCTATAGCATGAGATGTGATATCCAACTCCTTCCCATTCCAATCCTGAGACCCTTCCTATAGCATGAGATGTGATATCTCAATGCTTCTAATACCAAACCTGAGATCCTTCCTCTAACATGAAATGTGAGATCCAACTCCTTCCCTTTCCAAACCTAAGAGCCTATCTATAGCATGAGATGTGATATCCAAGTCCTTCACATTCCAACCCTTAGACCCTTCCTACAGCATGCAATATGATATCTCAATGATTCCAATAACAAACCTGAGACCCGTCCTATAACATGAGTAGGGATATCCAACTCCTTCCCATTCCAATCCTGAGACACTTCCGATAGCAGAGATGTGATATCTCAATGTTTATACCAAACCTGAGACCCTTCCTATAACATGAGATGTGATATCCAACTCCTTCCCGTTCCAAACCTGAGACCCTTCCTTTAGCATGAGATGTGATATCCAGCTCCTTCCCATTCCAATCCTGAGACACTTCCGATAGCATGAGATGTGATATCTCAATGCTTCTACCAAACCTGAGACCCTTCCTTTAGCATGAGATGTGATATCCAACTCCTTCCCATTCCAATCCTGAGACCCTTCCTATAGCATGAGATGTGATATCTCAATACTTCTAATACCAAACCTGAGATCCTTCCGATAACATGAGATGTGATATCTCAATACTTCTAATACCAAACCTGAGATCCATCCTATAACATGAGATGTGATATCCAACTCCTTCCCTTTCCAAACCTGAGAGCCGTTCTATAGCATGAGATGTGATAACCAGGTCCTTCCCATTCCAATCCTTAGACCCTTCCTACAGCATGCAATATGATATCTCAATGATTCTAATAACAAACCTGAGACCCGTCCTATAGCATGAGATATGATATCCAAGTCCTTCCCATTCCAATCCTGAGACCCTTCCTATAACACGAAATGTGATATCCAACTCCTTCCCATTCCAACCTGAGACCCTTCCTATAGCATGAGATGGGATATCCAACTTCTTCCAAATCCAATACTGATACCCTTCCGATAGCATGAGATGTGATATCCCAATGTTTCTACCAAACCTGAGACCCATACTATGGCATGAGATGTGATATCAAACTCCTTCCCATTCCAATCCTGAGACCCTTCCTATAGCTTGAGGTGTGATATCCAACTCCTTCCCATTCCAATTCTGAGACCCTTCTTATACCATGAGACTTGATATCTCAATGCTTCTAATATTAAACCTGAGACCCGTCCTATAACATGAGATGTGATATCCAAATCCTTCCCCTTCCAAACCTTAGACCCTTCCTTTATCATGAGATGTGATATCCAACTCCTTCCCATTCCAATCCTGAGACCCTTCCGATATCATGAGATTTGTTATCTCAATGCTTCTAATATCAAACTTGAGACCCTACCTATAGCATGAGATGTGACATCTAAGTCCTTCCCATTCCAATCCTGAGACCCTTCCTATAGCATGAGATGTGATATCTCTATGCTTCTAATACCAAACCTGAGACCCTTCCTATAACATGAGATGGGATATCCAACTCCTTCCCATTCCAATCCTGAGACCTTTCCGATAGCAGAGATGTGATATCTCAATGCTTATACCAAACCTGAGAACCTTCCTATTGCCTGAGATGTCATATACAACTCCTTCCCATTCCAATCCTGAGACCCTTCCTTTAGCATGAGATGTGATATCTCAATGCTTATACCAAATCTGAGACCCTTCCTATAGCATGAGATGTGATATCCAATTCCTTCCCATTCCAATCCTGTGACCCTTCCTATAGCATGAGATGTGATATCTCAATGCTTATAGCAAACCTGAGAGCCTACCTATAACATGAGATGTGATATCCAAGTCCATCCCATTCCAATCCTTAGACCCTTCCTACAGCATGCGATGTGATATCTCAATGATTCTAATACCAAACCAGAGACTCTTCCTATAACATGAGATGGGATATCCAACTCCTTCCCATTCCAATCCTGAGCCGCTTCCGATAGCAGAGATGTGATATCTCAATGCTTATACCAAACCTGAGACCCTTCCTATAACATGAGATGTGATATCCAACTCCTTCCCGTTCCAAACCTGAGACACTAACTATAGCATATGTGATATCCAACTCCTTCCCATTCCAAACATGAGACCCTTCCTATAGCAAGAAAGTAATATCCAACTCCTACCCATTCCAATCCTGAGACCCTTCCTATAGCAAGAGATGTGATATCCAAATCCTTCCCATTCCAATCCTGAGACCCTTCCTATAACATGAGATGTGATATCCAACTCCTTCCCATTCCAACCTGAGACACTTCCTATAGCATGAGAAGGGATATCCAACTCATTCCCAATCCAATCCTGAGACCCTTCCGATAGCAGAGATGTGATATCTCAATGCTTATACCAAACCTGAGACCCTTCCTATGGCATGAGATGTGATATCCAACTCCTTGCCATTCAAATCCTGAGACCCTTCCTATAGCATGAGAAGGGATATCCAACTCCTTCCCAATCCAATCCTGAGACCCTTCCGATACAGCGACGTGATATCTCAATGCTTCTACCAAACCTGAGACCCTTCCTTTAGCATGAGATGTGATATCCAAATCCTTCACATTCCAATCCTGAGACCCTTCCTATAGCATGAGATGTGATATCTCAATGCTTCTAATACCAAACCTGAGATCCTTCCTATAACATGAGATGTGATATCCAATTCCTTCCCATTCCAAACCTGAGACCCTTCCTATTGGATGAGATGTGATATCCAACTCCTTCCCATTCCAACCCTGAGACCCTTCCTATAGCATGAGATGTGATGTCTCAATGCTTCTAATACCAAACCTGAGATCCTTCCTATAACATGAGATGTGATATCCAACTCCTTCCATTCCAATCCTGAGACCCGTCCTATAGCATGAGATGTGATATCTCAATGCTTATACCAAACCTGAGACCCTTCCTATAGCATGAGATGTGATATCCAACTGCTTCCCATTCCAATCCTGAGACCCTTCCTATAGCATGAGATGTGATATCTCAATGCTTCTAATACCAAACCTGAGATCCTTCCTCTAACATGAAATGTGATATCCAACTCCTTCCCTTTCCAAACCTAAGAGCCTATCTATAGCATGAGATGTGATATCCAAGTCCTTCACATTCCAACCCTTAGACCCTTCCTACAGCATGCAATATGATATCTCAATGATTCTAATAACAAACCTGAGACCCGTCCTATAACATGAGATGGGATATCCAACTCCTTCCCATTCCAATCCTGAGACACTTCCGATAGCAGAGATGTGATATCTCAATGCTTATACCAAACCTGAGACCCTTCCTATAACATGAGATGTGATATCCAAATCCTTCCCGTTCCAAACCTGAGACCCTTCCTTTAGCATGAGATGTGATATCCAGCTCCTTCCCATTCCAATCCTGAGACACTTCCGATAGCATGAGATGTGATATCTCAATGCTTCTAATATCAAAACTGAGACCCTCCCTATAGCATGATATGTGATATCTAAGTCCTTCCCATTCCAATCCCGAAACCCTCCCTATAGCATGAGATGTGATATCCAACTCCTTCCAATTCCAATCATGAGACCCTTCCTATAGCATGAGATGTGATATCTCAATGCTTCTACCAAACCTGAGACCCTTCCTTTAGCATGAGATGTGATATACAACTCCTTCCCATTCCAATCCTGAGACCCTTCCTATAGCATGAGATGTGATATCTCAATACTTCTAATACCAAACCTGAGATCCTTCCGATAACATGAGATGTGATATCTCAATACTTCTAATACCAAACCTGAGATCCATCCTATAACATGAGATGTGATATCCAACTCCTTCCCTTTCCAAACCTGAGAGCCGTTCTATAGCATGAGATGTGATAACCAGGTCCTTCCCATTCCAATCCTTAGACCCTTCCTACAGCATGCAATATGATATCTCAATGATTCTAATAACAAACCTGAGACCCGTCCTATAGCATGAGATATGATATCCAAGTCCTTCCCATTCCAATCCTGAGACCCTTCCTATAACACGAAATGTGATATCCAACTCCTTCCCATTCCAACCTGAGACCCTTCCTATAGCATGAGATGGGATATCCAACTTCTTCCAAATCCAATACTGGTACCCTTCCGATAGCATGAGATGTGATATCCCAATGCTTCTACCAAACCTGAGACCCATACTATGGCATGAGATGTGATATCAAACTCCTTCCCATTCCAATCCTGAGACCCTTCCTATAGCTTGAGGTGTGATATCCAACTCCTTCCCATTCCAATTCTGAGACCCTTCTTATACCATGAGACTTGATATCTCAATGCTTCTAATATTAAACCTGAGACCCGTCCTATAACATGAGATGTGATATCCAAATCCTTCCCCTTCCAAACCTTAGACCCTTCCTTTATCATGAGATGTGATATCCAACTCCTTCCCATTCCAATCCTGAGACCCTTCCGATATCATGAGATTTGTTATCTCAATGCTTCTAATATCAAACTTGAGACCCTACCTATAGCATGAGATGTGACATCCAAGTCCTTCCCATTCCAATCCTGAGACCCTTCCTATAGCATGAGATGTGATATCTCTATGCTTCTAATACCAAACCTGAGACCCTTCCTATAACATGAGATGGGATATCCAACTCCTTCCCATTCCAATCCTGAGACCTTTCCGATAGCAGAGATGTGATATCTCAATGCTTATACCAAACCTGAGAACCTTCCTATGGCCTGAGATGTCATATACAACTCCTTCCCATTCCAATCCTGAGACCCTTCCTTTAGCATGAGATGTGATATCTCAATGCTTATACCAAATCTGAGACCCTTCCTATAGCATGAGATGTGATATCCAATTCCTTCACATTCCAATCCTGTGACCCTTCCTATAGCATGAGATGTGATATCTCAATGCTTATAGCAAACCTGAGAAGCTACCTATAACATGAGATGTGATATCCAAGTCCATCCCATTCCAATCCTTAGACCCTTCCTACAGCATGCTATGTGATATCTCAATGATTCTAATACCAAACCAGAGACTCTTCCTATAACATGAGATGGGATATCCAACTCCTTCCCATTCCATTCCTGAGCCGCTTCCGATAGCAGAGATGTGATATCTCAATGCTTATACCAAACCTGAGACCCTTCCTATAACATGAGATGTGATATCCAACTCCTTCCCGTTCCAAACCTGAGACACTAACTATAGCATATGTGATATCCAACTCCTTCCCATTCCAAACATGAGACCCTTCCTATAGCAAGAAAGTAATATCCAACTCCTACCCATTCCAATCCTGAGACCCTTCCTATAGCAAGAGATGTGATATCCAAATCCTTCCCATTCCAATCCTGAGACCCTTCCTATAACATGAGATGTGATATCCAACTCCTTCCCATTCCAACCTGAGACACTTCCTATAGCATGAGAAGGGATATCCAACTCCTTCCCAATCCAATCCTGAGACCCTTCCGATAGCAGAGATGTGATATCTCAATGCTTATACCAAACCTGAGACCCTTCCTATGGCATGAGATGTGATATCCAACTCCTTGCCATTCAAATCCTGAGACCCTTCCTATAGCATGAGAAGGGATATCCAACTCCTTCCCAATCCAATCCTGAGACCCTTCCGATAGCAGCGACGTGATATCTCAATGCTTCTACCAAACCTGAGACCCTTCCTTTAGCATGAGATGTGATATCCAAATCCTTCACATTCCAATCCTGAGACCCTTCCTATAGCATGAGATGTGATATCTCAATGCTTCTAATACCAAACCTGAGATCCTTCCTATAACATGAGATGTGATATCCAATTCCTTCCCATTCCAAACCTGAGACCCTTCCTATTGGATGAGATGTGATATCCAACTCCTTCCCATTCCAACCCTGAGACCCTTCCTATAGCATGAGATGTGATGTCTCAATGCTTCTAATACCAAACCTGAGATCCTTCCTATAACATGAGATGTGATATCCAACTCCTTCCATTCCAATCCTGAGACCCGTCCTATAGCATGAGATGTGATATCTCAATGCTTATACCAAACCTGAGACCCTTCCTATAGCATGAGATGTGATATCCAACTGCTTCCCATTCCAATCCTGAGACCCTTCCTATAGCATGAGATGCGATATCTCAATGCTTCTAATACCAAACCTGAGATCCTTCCTCTAACATGAAATGTGATATCCAACTCCTTCCCTTTCCAAACCTAAGAGCCTATCTATAGCATGAGATGTGATATCCAAGTCCTTCACATTCCAACCCTTAGACCCTTCCTACAGCATGCAATATGATATCTCAATGATTCTAATAACAAACCTGAGACCCGTCCTATAACATGAGATGGGATATCCAACTCCTTCCCATTCCAATCCTGAGACACTTCCGATAGCAGAGATGTGATATCTCAATGCTTATACCAAACCTGAGACCCTTCCTATAACATGAGATGTGATATCCAAATCCTTCCCGTTCCAAACCTGAGACCCTTCCTTTAGCATGAGATGTGATATCCAGCTCCTTCCCATTCCAATCCTGAGACACTTCCGATAGCATGAGATGTGATATCTCAATGCTTCTAATATCAAAACTGAGACCCTCCCTATAGCATGATATGTGATATCTAAGTCCTTCCCATTCCAATCCTGAGACCCTCCCTATAGCATGAGATGTGATATCCAACTCCTTCCCATTCCAATCCTGAGACCCTTCCTATAGCATGAGATATGATATCTCAATACTTCTAATACCAAACGTGAGATCCTTCCGATAACATGAGATGTGATATCCAAATCCTTCCCCTTCCAAACCTGAGACCCTCCCTTTAGCATGAAATGTGATATCCAACTCCTTCCTATTCCAATCCTGAGACTCTTCTGATAGCATGAGATGTGATATCTCAATGCTTCTAATACCAAACCTGAGATCCTTCCGATAGCATGAGATGTGATATCTCAATGCTTCTAATACCAAACCTGAGATCCTTCCTATAACATGAGATGTGATATGCAAATCCTTCCCCTTCCAAACCTGAGACCCTCCCTTTAGCATGAGATGTGATATCTAACTCCTTCCCATTCCATTCCTGAGACCCTTCTGATAGCATGAGATGTGATATCTCAATGCCTCTAATACCAAACCTGAGATCCTACCTCTAACATGAAATGAGATATCCAACTATTTCCCCTTCCAAACCTGAGAGCCTTCCTATAGCATGAGATGTGATATCCAAGTCCTTCCCATTCCAATACTGAGACCCTTCCTATAGCTTGAGATGTGATATCCAACTCCTTCCCATTCCAATTCTGAGACCCTTCCTATAGCATGAGATGTGATATCTCAATGCTTATACCAAACCTGAGAGCCTACCTATAGCATGAGATGTGATATCCAAGTCCATCCCATTCCAATCCTTAGACCCTTCCTACAGCATGCGATGTGATATCTCAATGATTCTAATACCAAACCAGAGACTCTTCCTATAACATGAGATGGGATATCCAACTCCTTCCCATTCCAATTCTGAGACCCTTCCTATACTATGAGACTTGATATCTCAATGCTTCTAATACCAAACCTGAGACCCGTAATATAACATGAGATGTGATATCCAAATCCTTCCCCTTCCAAACCTTAGACCCTTCCTTTATCATGAGATGTGATATCCAACTCCTTCCCATTCCAATCCTGAGACCCTTCCGATATCATGAGATGTGATATCTCAAAGCTTCTAATATCAAACTTGAGACCCTCCCTATAGCATGAGATGTGATATCCAAGTCCTTCCCATTCCAATCCTGAGACCCTTCCTATAGCATGAGATGTGATATCTCAATGCTTCTAATACCAAACCTGAGACCCTTCCTATAACATGAGATGGGAATATCCAACTCCTTCCCATTCCAATCCTGAGACACTTCCTATAGCATGAGATGTGATATCTCACTGCTTATACCACACCTGAGATCCTTCCTATAACATGAGATGTGATATCCAACTCCTTCCCATTCCAATCCTGAGACACTTCCTATAGCATGAGATGTGATATCTCACTGCTTATACCATACCTGAGACCCTTCCCATAGCAGATGTGATATCCAACTCCTTCCCATTCCAATCCTCAGACCCTTCCTATAGCATGAGATGTGATATCTCAATGCTTCTAATGTCAAACTTGAGACCCTACCTATAGCAGGAGATGTGATATCCAAGTCCTTCCCATTCCAATCCTGAGACACTTCCTATAGCATGAGATGTGATATCTCAATGCTTCTAATACCAAACCTGAGACACTTCCTATAACATGAGATGGGATATCCAACTCCTTCCAATTCCAATCCTGAGACCCTTTTGATAGCAGAGATGTGATATCTCAATGTTTATACCAAACCTGAGACCCTTCCTACGGCATGAGATGTCATATTCAACTCCTACCCATTCCAATCCTGAGACCCTTCCTATAGCATGAGATTTGATATCCAACTCCTTCCCATTCCAATCCTGAGACCCTTCCTATAGCATGAGATGTGATGTCTCAATGCTTCTAATACCAAACCTGAGATCCTTCCTATAACATGAGATGTGATATCCAACTCCTTCCATTCCAATCCTGAGACCCTTCCTATAGCATGAGATGTGATATATCAATGCTTATACCAAACCTGAGACCCTTCCTATAGCATGAGATGTGATATCCAACTCCTTCCCATTCCAATCCTGAGACCCTTCCTATAGCCTGAGATGTGATATCCAATTCCTTCCCATTCCAATCCTGAGACCCTTCCTATAGCATGAGATGTGATATCTCAATGCTTATACCAAACCTGAGAGCCTACCTATAACATGAGATGTGATATCCAAGTCCATCCCATTCCAATCCTTAGACCCTTCCTACAGCATGCGATGTGATATCTCAATGATTCTAATACCAAACCAGAGACTCTTCCTATAACATGATATGGGATATCCAACTCCTTCCCGTTCCAAACCTGAGACACTAACTATAGCATATGTGATATCCAACTCCTTCCCATTCCAAACATGAGACCCTTCCTATAGCAAGAAAGTAATATCCAACTCCTACCCATTCCAATCCTGAGACCCTTCCTATAGCAAGAGATGTGATATCCAAATCCTTCCCATTCCAATCCTGAGACCCTTCCTATAACATGAGATGTGATATCCAACTCCTTCCCATTCCAACCTGAGACACTTCCTATAGCATGAGAAGGGATATCCAACTCCTTCCCAATCCAATCCTGAGACCCTTCCGATAGCAGAGATGTGATATCTCAATGCTTATACCAAACCTGAGACCCTTCCTATGGCATGAGATGTGATATCCAACTCCTTGCCATTCAAATCCTGAGACCCTTCCTATAGCATGAGAAGGGATATCCAACTCCTTCCCAATCCAATCCTGAGACCCTTCCGATAGCAGCGACGTGATATCTCAATGCTTCTACCAAACCTGAGACCCTTCCTTTAGCATGAGATGTGATATCCAAATCCTTCACATTCCAATCCTGAGACCCTTCCTATAGCATGAGATGTGATATCTCAATGCTTCTAATACCAAACCTGAGATCCTTCCTATAACATGAAATGTGATATCCAATTCCTTCCCATTCCAAACTTGAGACCCTTCCTATTGGATGAGATGTGATATCCAACTCCTTCCCATTCCAACCCTGAGACCCTTCCTATAGCATGAGATGTGATGTCTCAATGCTTCTAATACCAAACCTGAGATCCTTCCTATAACATGAGATGTGATATCCAACTCCTTCCATTCCAATCCTGAGACCCGTCCTATAGCATGAGATGTGATATCTCAATGCTTATACCAAACCTGAGACCCTTCCTATAGCATGAGATGTGATATCCAACTGCTTCCCATTCCAATCCTGAGACCCTTCCTATAGCATGAGATGTGATATCGCAATGCTTCAAATACCAAACCTGAGATCCTTCCTCTAACATGAAATATGATATCCAACTCCTTCCCTTTCCAAACCTAAGAGCCTATCTATAGCATGAGATGTGATATCCAAGTCCTTCACATTCCAACCCTTAGACCCTTCCTACAGCATGCAATATGATATCTCAATGATTCTAATAACAAACCTGAGACCCGTCCTATAACATGAGATGGGATATCCAACTCCTTCCCATTCCAATCCTGAGACACTTCCGATAGCAGAGATGTGATATCTCAATGCTTATACCAAACCTGAGACCCTTCCTATAACATGAGATGTGATATCCAAATCCTTCTCGTTCCAAACCTGAGACCCTTCCTTTAGCATGAGATGTCATATCCAGCTCCTTCCCATTCCAATCCTGAGACACATCCGATAGCATGAGATGTGATATCTCAATGCTTCTAATATCAAAACTGAGACCCTCCCTATAGCATGATATGTGATATCTAAGTCCTTCCCATTCCAATCCTGAGACCCTCCCTATATCATGAGATGTGATATCCAACTCCTTCCCATTCCAATCCTGAGACCCTTCCTATAGCATGAGATATGATATCTCAATACTTCTAATACCAAACGTGAGATCCTTCCGATAACATGAGATGTGATATCCAAATCCTTCCCCTTCCAAACCTGAGACCCTCCCTTTAGCATGAAATGTGATATCCAACTCCTTCCTATTCCAATCCTGAGACTCTTCTGATAGCATGAGATGTGATATCTCAATGCTTCTAATACCAAACCTGAGATCCTTCCGATAGCATGAGATGTGATATCTCAATGCTTCTAATACCAAACCTGAGATCCTTCCTATAACATGAGATGTGATATCCAAATCCTTCCCCTTCCAAACCTGAGACCCTCCCTTTAGCATGAGATGTGATATCTAACTCCTTCCCATTGCATTCCTGAGACCCTTCTGATAGCATGAGATGTGATATCTCAATGCCTCTAATACCAAACCTGAGATCCTACCTCTAACATGAAATGAGATATCCAACTCTTTCCCCTTCCAAACCTGAGAGCCTTCCTATAGCATGAGATGTGATATCCAAGTCCTTCCCATTCCAATACTGAGACCCTTCCTATAGCTTGAGATGTGATATCCAACTCCTTCCCATTCCAATTCTGAGACCCTTCCTACAGCATGCGATGTGAATATCTCAATGATTCTAATACCAAACCAGAGACTCTTCCTATAACATGAGATGGGATATCCAACTCCTTCCCATTCCAATTCTGAGACCCTTCCTATACTATGAGACTTGATATCTCAATGCTTCTAATACCAAACCTGAGACCCGTAATATAACATGAGATGTGATATCCAAATCCTTCCCCTTCCAAACCTTAGACCCGTCCTTTATCATGAGATGTGATATCCAACTCCTTCCCATTCCAATCCTGAGACCCTTCCGATATCATGAGATGTGATATCTCAAAGCTTCTAATATCAAACTTGAGACCCTCCCTATAGCATGAGATGTGATAACCAAGTCCTTCCCATTCCAATCCTGAGACCCTTCCTATAGCATGAGATGTGATATCTCAATGCTTCTAATACCAAACCTGAGACCCTTCCTATAACATGAGATGGGAATATCCAACTCCTTCCCATTCCAATCTTGAGACCCTTCCGATAGCAGAGATGTGATATCTCAATGCTTATACCACACCTGAGATCCTTCCTATAACATGAGATGTGATATCCAACTCCTTCCCATTCCAATCCTGAGACACTTCCTATAGCATGAGATGTGATATCTCACTGCTTATACCAAACATGAGACCCTTCCCATAGCAGGAGATGTGATATCCAACTCCTTCCCATTCCAATCCTCAGACCCTTCCTATAGCATGAGATGTGATATCTCAATGCTTCTAATGTCAAACTTGAGACCCTACCTATAGGATGAGATGTGATATCCAAGTCCTTCCCATTCCAATCCTGAGACACTTCCTATAGCATGAGATGTGATATCTCAATGCTTCTAATACCAAACCTGAGACTCTTCCTATAACATGAGATGGGATATCCAACTCCTTCCAATTCCAATCCTGAGACCCTTTTGATAGCAGAGATGTGATATCTCAATGTTTATACCAAACCTGAGACCCTTCCTACGGCATGAGATGTCATATTCAACTCCTTCCCATTCCAATCCTGAGACCCTTCCTATAGCATGAGATTTGATATCCAACTCCTTCCCATTCCAATCCTGAGACCCTTCCTATAGCATGAGATGTGATGTCTCAATGCTTCTAATACCAAACCTGAGATCCTTCCTATAACATGAGATGTGATATCCAACTCCTTCCATTCCAATCCTGAGACCCTTCCTATAGCATGAGATGTGATATCTCAATGCTTATACCAAACCTGAGACCCTTCCTATAGCATGAGATGTGATATCCAACTCCTTCCCATTCCAATCCTGAGACCCTTCCTATAGCCTGAGATGTGATATCCAATTCCTTCCCATTCCAATCCTGAGACCCTTCCTATAGCATGAGATGTGATATCTCAATGCTTATACCAAACCTGAGAGCCTACCTATAACATGAGATGTGATATCCAAGCGCATCCCATTCCAATCCTTAGACCCTTCCTACAGCATGCGATGTGATATCTCAATGATTCTAATACCAAACCAGAGACTCTTCCTATAACATGAGATGGGATATCCAACTCCTTCCCATTCCAATCCTGAGCCGCTTCTGATAGCAGAGATGTGATATCTCAATGCTTATACCAAACCTGAGACCCTTCCTATAACATGAGATGTGATATCCAACTCCTTCCTGTTCCAAACCTGAGACACTAACTATAGCATATGTGATATCCAACTCCTTCCCATTCCAAACATGAGACCCTTCCTATAGCAAGAAAATAATATCCAACTCCTACCCATTCCAATCCTGAGACCCTTCCTATAGCAAGAGATGTGATATCCAAATCCTTCCCATTCCAATCCTGAGACCCTTCCTATAACATGAGATGTGATATCCAACTCCTTCCCATTCCAACCTGAGACACTTCCTATAGCATGAGAAGGGATATCCAACTCCTTCCCAATCCAATCCTGAGACCCTTCCGATAGCAGAGATGTGATATCTCAATGCTTATACCAAACCTGAGACCCTTCCTATGGCATGAGATGTGATATCCAACTCCTTGCCATTCAAATCCTGAGACCCTTCCTATAGCATGAGAAGGGATATCCAACTCCTTCCCAATCCAATCCTGAGACCCTTCCGATAGCAGCGACGTGATATCTCAATGCTTCTACCAAACCTGAGACCCTTCCTTTAGCATGAGATGTGATATCCAAATCCTTCACATTCCAATCCTGAGACCCTTCCTATAGCATGAGATGTGATATCTCAATGCTTCTAATACCAAACCTGAGATCCTTCCTATAACATGAGATGTGATATCCAATTCCTTCCCATTCCAAACCTGAGACCCTTCCTATTGGATGAGATGTGATAACCAACTCCTTCCCATTCCAACCCTGAGACCCTTCCTATAGCATGAGATGTGATGTCTCAATGCTTCTAATACCAAACCTGAGATCCTTCCTATAACATGAGATGTGGTATCCAACTCCTTCCATTCCAATCCTGAGACCCGTCCTATAGCATGAGATGTGATATCTCAATGCTTATACCAAACCTGAGACCCTTCCTATAGCATGAGATGTCATATCCAACTGCTTCCCATTCCAATCCTGAGACCCTTCCTATAGCATGAGATGTGATATCTCAATGCTTCTAATACCAAACCTGAGATCCTTCCTCTAACATGAAATGTGATATCCAACACCTTCCCTTTCCAAACCTAAGAGCCTATCTATAGCATGAGATGTGATATCCAAGTCCTTCACATTCCAACCCTTAGACCCTTCCTACAGCATGCAATATGATATCTCAATGATTCTAATAACAAACCTGAGACCCGTCCTATAACATGAGATGGGATATCCAACTCCTTCCCATTCCAATCCTGAGACACTTCCGATAGCAGAGATGTGATATCTCAATGCTTATACCAAACCTGAGACCCTTCCTATAACATGAGATGTGATATCCAAATCCTTCTCGTTCCAAACCTGAGATCCTTCCTTTAGCATGAGATGTGATATCCAGCTCCTTCCCATTCCAATCCTGAGACACTTCCGATAGCATGAGATGTGATATCTCAATGCTTCTAATATCAAAACTGAGACCCTCCCTATAGCATGATATGTGATATCTAAGTCCTTCCCATTCCAATCCTGAGACACTTCCTATAGCATGAGATGTGATATCTCACTGCTTATACCACACCTGAGATCCTTCCTATAACATGAGATGTGATATCCAACTCCTTCCCATTCCAATCCTGAGACACTTCCTATAGCATGAGATGTGATATCTCACTGCTTATACCATACCTGAGACCCTTCCCATAGCAGATGTGATATCCAACTCCTTCCCATTCCAATCCTCAGACCCTTCCTATAGCATGAGATGTGATATCTCAATGCTTCTAATGTCAAACTTGAGACCCTACCTATAGCAGGAGATGTGATATCCAAGTCCTTCCCATTCCAATCCTGAGACACTTCCTATAGCATGAGATGTGATATCTCAATGCTTCTAATACCAAACCTGAGACACTTCCTATAACATGAGATGGGATATCCAACTCCTTCCAATTCCAATCCTGAGACCCTTTTGATAGCAGAGATGTGATATCTCAATGTTTATACCAAACCTGAGACCCTTCCTACGGCATGAGATGTCATATTCAACTCCTACCCATTCCAATCCTGAGACCCTTCCTATAGCATGAGATTTGATATCCAACTCCTTCCCATTCCAATCCTGAGACCCTTCCTATAGCATGAGATGTGATGTCTCAATGCTTCTAATACCAAACCTGAGATCCTTCCTATAACATGAGATGTGATATCCAACTCCTTCCATTCCAATCCTGAGACCCTTCCTATAGCATGAGATGTGATATATCAATGCTTATACCAAACCTGAGACCCTTCCTATAGCATGAGATGTGATATCCAACTCCTTCCCATTCCAATCCTGAGACCCTTCCTATAGCCTGAGATGTGATATCCAATTCCTTCCCATTCCAATCCTGAGACCCTTCCTATAGCATGAGATGTGATATCTCAATGCTTATACCAAACCTGAGAGCCTACCTATAACATGAGATGTGATATCCAAGTCCATCCCATTCCAATCCTTAGACCCTTCCTACAGCATGCGATGTGATATCTCAATGATTCTAATACCAAACCAGAGACTCTTCCTATAACATGATATGGGATATCCAACTCCTTCCCATTCCAATCCTGAGCCGCTTCCGATAGCAGAGATGTGATATCTCAATGCTTATACCAAACCTGAGACCCTTCCTATAACATGAGATGTGATATCCAACTCCTTCCCGTTCCAAACCTGAGACACTAACTATAGCATATGTGATATCCAACTCCTTCCCATTCCAAACATGAGACCCTTCCTATAGCAAGAAAGTAATATCCCACTCCTACCCATTCCAATCCTGAGACCCTTCCTATAGCAAGAGATGTGATATCCAAATCCTTCCCATTCCAATCCTGAGACCCTTCCTATAACATGAGATGTGATATCCAACTCCTTCCCATTCCAACCTGAGACACTTCCTATAGCATGAGAAGGGATATCCAACTCCTTCCCAATCCAATCCTGAGACCCTTCCGATAGCAGAGATGTGATATCTCAATGCTTATACCAAACCTGAGACCCTTCCTATGGCATGAGATGTGATATCCAACTCCTTGCCATTCAAATCCTGAGACCCTTCCTATAGCATGAGAAGGGATATCCAACTCCTTCCCAATCCAATCCTGAGACCCTTCCGATAGCAGCGACGTGATATCTCAATGCTTCTACCAAACCTGAGACCCTTCCTTTAGCATGAGATGTGATATCTCAATGCTTCTAATACCAAACCTGAGATCCTTCCTATAACATGAAATGTGATATCCAAATCCTTCACATTCCAATCCTGAGACCCTTCCTATAGCATGAGATGTGATATCTCAATGCTTCTAATACCAAACCTGAGATCCTTCCTATAACATGAAATGTGATATCCAATTCCTTCCCATTCCAAACCTGAGACCCTTCCTATTGGATGAGATGTGATATCCAACTCCTTCCCATTCCAACCCTGAGACCCTTCCTATAGCATGAGATGTGATGTCTCAATGCTTCTAATACCAAACCTGAGATCCTTCCTATAACATGAGATGTGATATCCAACTCCTTCCATTCCAATCCTGAGACCCGTCCTATAGCATGAGATGTGATATCTCAATGCTTATACCAAACCTGAGACCCTTCCTATAGCATGAGATGTGATATCCAACTGCTTCCCATTCCAATCCTGAGACCCTTCCTATAGCATGAGATGTGATATCTCAATGCTTCAAATACCAAACCTGAGATCCTTCCTCTAACATGAAATATGATATCCAACTCCTTCCCTTTCCAAACCTAAGAGCCTATCTATAGCATGAGATGTGATATCCAAGTCCTTCACATTCCAACCCTTAGACCCTTCCTACAGCATGCAATATGATATCTCAATGATTCTAATAACAAACCTGAGACCCGTCCTATAACATGAGATGGGATATCCAACTCCTTCCCATTCCAATCCTGAGACACTTCCGATAGCAGAGATGTGATATCTCAATGCTTATACCAAACCTGAGACCCTTCCTATAACATGAGATGTGATATCCAAATCCTTCTCGTTCCAAACCTGAGACCCTTCCTTTAGCATGAGATGTCATATCCAGCTCCTTCCCATTCCAATCCTGAGACACATCCGATAGCATGAGATGTGATATCTCAATGCTTCTAATATCAAAACTGAGACCCTCCCTATAGCATGATATGTGATATCTAAGTCCTTCCCATTCCAATCCTGAGACCCTCCCTATATCATGAGATGTGATATCCAACTCCTTCCCATTCCAATCCTGAGACCCTTCCTATAGCATGAGATATGATATCTCAATACTTCTAATACCAAACGTGAGATCCTTCCGATAACATGAGATGTGATATCCAAATCCTTCCCCTTCCAAACCTGAGACCCTCCCTTTAGCATGAAATGTGATATCCAACTCCTTCCTATTCCAATCCTGAGACTCTTCTGATAGCATGAGATGTGATATCTCAATGCTTCTAATACCAAACCTGAGATCCTTCCGATAGCATGAGATGTGATATCTCAATGCTTCTAATACCAAACCTGAGATCCTTCCTATAACATGAGATGTGATATCCAAATCCTTCCCCTTCCAAACCTGAGACCCTCCCTTTAGCATGAGATGTGATATCTAACTCCTTCCCATTGCATTCCTGAGACCCTTCTGATAGCATGAGATGTGATATCTCAATGCCTCTAATACCAAACCTGAGATCCTACCTCTAACATGAAATGAGATATCCAACTCTTTCCCCTTCCAAACCTGAGAGCCTTCCTATAGCATGAGATGTGATATCCAAGTCCTTCCCATTCCAATACTGAGACCCTTCCTATAGCTTGAGATGTGATATCCAACTCCTTCCCATTCCAATTCTGAGACCCTTCCTACAGCATGCGATGTGAATATCTCAATGATTCTAATACCAAACCAGAGACTCTTCCTATAACATGAGATGGGATATCCAACTCCTTCCCATTCCAATTCTGAGACCCTTCCTATACTATGAGACTTGATATCTCAATGCTTCTAATACCAAACCTGAGACCCGTAATATAACATGAGATGTGATATCCAAATCCTTCCCCTTCCAAACCTTAGACCCGTCCTTTATCATGAGATGTGATATCCAACTCCTTCCCATTCCAATCCTGAGACCCTTCCGATATCATGAGATGTGATATCTCAAAGCTTCTAATATCAAACTTGAGACCCTCCCTATAGCATGAGATGTGATAACCAAGTCCTTCCCATTCCAATCCTGAGACCCTTCCTATAGCATGAGATGTGATATCTCAATGCTTCTAATACCAAACCTGAGACCCTTCCTATAACATGAGATGGGAATATCCAACTCCTTCCCATTCCAATCTTGAGACCCTTCCGATAGCAGAGATGTGATATCTCAATGCTTATACCACACCTGAGATCCTTCCTATAACATGAGATGTGATATCCAACTCCTTCCCATTCCAATCCTGAGACACTTCCTATAGCATGAGATGTGATATCTCACTGCTTATACCAAACCTGAGACCCTTCCCATAGCAGGAGATGTGATATCCAACTCCTTGCCATTCCAATCCTCAGACCCTTCCTATAGCATGAGATGTGATATCTCAATGCTTCTAATGTCAAACTTGAGACCCTACCTATAGGATGAGATGTGATATCCAAGTCCTTCCCATTCCAATCCTGAGACACTTCCTATAGCATGAGATGTGATATCTCAATGCTTCTAATACCAAACCTGAGACTCTTCCTATAACATGAGATGGGATATCCAACTCCTTCCAATTCCAATCCTGAGACCCTTTTGATAGCAGAGATGTGATATCTCAATGTTTATACCAAACCTGAGACCCTTCCTACGGCATGAGATGTCATATTCAACTCCTTCCCATTCCAATCCTGAGACCCTTCCTATAGCATGAGATTTGATATCCAACTCCTTCCCATTCCAATCCTGAGACCCTTCCTATAGCATGAGATGTGATGTCTCAATGCTTCTAATACCAAACCTGAGATCCTTCCTATAACATGAGATGTGATATCCAACTCCTTCCATTCCAATCCTGAGACCCTTCCTATAGCATGAGATGTGATATCTCAATGCTTATACCAAACCTGAGACCCTTCCTATAGCATGAGATGTGATATCCAACTCCTTCCCATTCCAATCCTGAGACCCTTCCTATAGCCTGAGATGTGATATCCAATTCCTTCCCATTCCAATCCTGAGACCCTTCCTATAGCATGAGATGTGATATCTCAATGCTTATACCAAACCTGAGAGCCTACCTATAACATGAGATGTGATATCCAAGCGCATCCCATTCCAATCCTTAGACCCTTCCTACAGCATGCGATGTGATATCTCAATGATTCTAATACCAAACCAGAGACTCTTCCTATAACATGAGATGGGATATCCAACTCCTTCCCATTCCAATCCTGAGCCGCTTCTGATAGCAGAGATGTGATATCTCAATGCTTATACCAAACCTGAGACCCTTCCTATAACATGAGATGTGATATCCAACTCCTTCCTGTTCCAAACCTGAGACACTAACTATAGCATATGTGATATCCAACTCCTTCCCATTCCAAACATGAGACCCTTCCTATAGCAAGAAAATAATATCCAACTCCTACCCATTCCAATCCTGAGACCCTTCCTATAGCAAGAGATGTGATATCCAAATCCTTCCCATTCCAATCCTGAGACCCTTCCTATAACATGAGATGTGATATCCAACTCCTTCCCATTCCAACCTGAGACACTTCCTATAGCATGAGAAGGGATATCCAACTCCTTCCCAATCCAATCCTGAGACCCTTCCGATAGCAGAGATGTGATATCTCAATGCTTATACCAAACCTGAGACCCTTCCTATGGCATGAGATGTGATATCCAACTCCTTGCCATTCAAATCCTGAGACCCTTCCTATAGCATGAGAAGGGATATCCAACTCCTTCCCAATCCAATCCTGAGACCCTTCCGATAGCAGCGACGTGATATCTCAATGCTTCTACCAAACCTGAGACCCTTCCTTT
The DNA here is from genome assembly GCF_040938575.1 of Ambystoma mexicanum. Classification (NCBI taxonomy): domain Eukaryota; kingdom Metazoa; phylum Chordata; class Amphibia; order Caudata; family Ambystomatidae; genus Ambystoma; species Ambystoma mexicanum. The sequence continues at coordinate 109,701 of NW_027182389.1, forward strand.
AGCATGAGATGTGATATCCAAATCCTTCACATTCCAATCCTGAGACCCTTCCTATAGCATGAGATGTGATATCTCAATGCTTCTAATACCAAACCTGAGATCCTTCCTATAACATGAGATGTGATATCCAATTCCTTCCCATTCCAAACCTGAGACCCTTCCTATTGGATGAGATGTGATAACCAACTCCTTCCCATTCCAACCCTGAGACCCTTCCTATAGCATGAGATGTGATGTCTCAATGCTTCTAATAACAAACCTGAGATCCTTCCTATAACATGAGATTTGGTATCCAACTCCTTCCATTCCAATCCTGAGACCCGTCCTATAGCATGAGATGTGATATCTCAATGCTTATACCAAACCTGAGACCCTTCCTATAGCATGAGATGTCATATCCAACTGCTTCCCATTCCAATCCTGAGACCCTTCCTATAGCATGAGATGTGATATCTCAATGCTTCTAATACCAAACCTGAGATCCTTCCTCTAACATGAAATGTGATATCCAACACCTTCCCTTTCCAAACCTAAGAGCCTATCTATAGCATGAGATGTGATATCCAAGTCCTTCACATTCCAACCCTTAGACCCTTCCTACAGCATGCAATATGATATCTCAATGATTCTAATAACAAACCTGAGACCCGTCCTATAACATGAGATGGGATATCCAACTCCTTCCCATTCCAATCCTGAGACACTTCCGATAGCAGAGATGTGATATCTCAATGCTTATACCAAACCTGAGACCCTTCCTATAACATGAGATGTGATATCCAAATCCTTCTCGTTCCAAACCTGAGACCCTTCCTTTAGCATGAGATGTGATATCCAGCTCCTTCCCATTCCAATCCTGAGACACTTCCGATAGCATGAGATGTGATATCTCAATGCTTCTAATATCAAAACTGAGACCCTCCCTATAGCATGATATGTGATATCTAAGTCCTTCCCATTCCAATCCTGAGACCCTCCCTATAGCATGAGATGTGATATCCAACTCCTTCCCATTCCAATCCTGAGACCCTTCCTATAGCATGAGATATGATATCTCAATACTTCTAATACCAAACGTGAGATCCTTCCGATAACATGAGATATGATATCCAAATCCTTCCCCTTCCAAACCTGAGACCCTCCCTTTAGCATGAAATGTGATATCCAACTCCTTCCTATTCCAATCCTGAGACTCTTCTGATAGCATGAGATGTGATATCTCAATGCTTCTAATACCAAACCTGAGATCCTTCTGATAGCATGAGATGTGATATCTCAATGCCTCTAATACCAAACCTGAGATCCTACCTCTAACATGAAATGAGATATCCAACTCTTTCCCCTTCCAAACCTGAGAGCCTTCCTATAGCATGAGATGTGATATCCAAGTCCTTCCCATTCCAATACTGAGACCCTTCCTATAGCTTGAGATGTGATATCCAACTCCTTCCCATTCCAATTCTGAGACCCTTCCTATAGCATGAGATGTGATATCTCAATGCTTATACCAAACCTGAGAGCCTACCTATAGCATGAGATGTGATATCCAAGTCCATCCCATTCCAATCCTTAGACCCTTCCTACAGCATGCGATGTGAATATCTCAATGATTCTAATACCAAACCAGAGACTCTTCCTATAACATGAGATGGGATATCCAACTCCTTCCCATTCCAATTCTGAGACCCTTCCTATACTATGAGACTTGATATCTCAATGCTTCTAATACCAAACCTGAGACCCATAATATAACATGAGATGTGATATCCAAATCCTTCCCCTTCCAAACCTTAGACCCTTCCTTTATCATGAGATGTGATATCCAACTCCTTCCCATTCCAATCCTGAGACCCTTCCGATATCATGAGATGTGATATCTCAAAGCTTCTAATATCAAACTTGAGACCCTCCCTATAGCATGAGATGTGATATCCAAGTCCTTCCCATTCCAATCCTGAGACCCTTCCTATAGCATGAGATGTGATATCTCAATGCTTCTAATACCAAACCTGAGACCCTTCCTATAACATGAGATGGGAATATCCAACTCCTTCCCATTCCAATCTTGAGACCCTTCCGATAGCAGAGATGTGATATCTCAATGCTTATACCACACCTGAGATCCTTCCTATAACATGAGATGTGATATCCAACTCCTTCCCATTCCAATCCTGAGACACTTCCTATAGCATGAGATGTGATATCTCACTGCTTATACCAAACCTGAGACCCTTCCCATAACAGGAGATGTGATATCCAACTCCTTCCCATTCCAATCCTCAGACCCTTCCTATAGCATGAGATGTGATATCTCAATGCTTCTAATGTCAAACTTGAGACCCTACATATAGCATGAGATGTGATATCCAAGTCCTTCCCATTCCAATCCTGAGACACTTCCTATAGCATGAGATGTGATATCTCAATGCTTCTAATACCAAACCTGAGACTCTTCCTATAACATGAGATGGGATATCCAACTCCTTCCAATTCCAATCCTGAGACCCTTTTGATAGCAGAGATGTGATATCTCAATGTTTATACCAAACCTGAGACCCTTCCTACGGCATGAGATGTCATATTCAACTCCTTCCCATTCCAATCCTGAGACCCTTCCTATAGCATGAGATTTGATATCCAACTCCTTCCCATTCCAATCCTGAGACCCTTCCTATAGCATGAGTTGTGATGTCTCAATGCTTCTAATACCAAACCTGAGATCCTTCCTATAACATGAGATGTGATATCCAACTCCTTCCATTCCAATCCTGAGATCCTTCCTATAGCATGAGATGTGATATATCAATGCTTATACCAAACCTGAGACCCTTCCTATAGCATGAGATGTGATATCCAACTCCTTCCCATTCCAATCCTGAGACCCTTCCTATAGCCTGAGATGTGATATCCAATTCCTTCCCATTCCAATCCTGAGACCCTTCCTATAGCATGAGATGTGATATCTCAATGCTTATACCAAACCTGAGAGCCTACCTATAACATGAGATGTGATATCCAAGTCCATCCCATTCCAATCCTTAGACCCTTCCTACAGCATGCGATGTGATATCTCAATTATTCTAATACCAAACCAGAGACTCTTCCTATAACATGAGATGGGATATCCAACTCCTTCCCATTCCAATCCTGAGCCGCTTCCGATAGCAGAGATGTGATATCTCAATGCTTATACCAAACCTGAGACCCTTCCTATAACATGAGATGTGATATCCAACTCCTTCCCGTTCCAAACCTGAGACACTAACTATAGCATATGTGATATCCAACTCCTTCCCATTCCAAACATGAGACCCTTCCTATAGCAAGAAAGTAATATCCAACTCCTACCCATTCCAATCCTGAGACCCTTCCTATAGCAAGAGATGTGATATCCAAATCCTTCCCATTCCAATCCTGAGACCCTTCCTATAACATGAGATGTGATATCCAACTTCTTCCCATTCCAACCTGAGACACTTCCTATAGCATGAGAAGGGATATCCAACTCCTTCCCAATCCAAACCTGAGACCCTTCCTATGGCATGAGATGTGATATCCAACTCCTTGCCATTCAAATCCTGAGACCCTTCCTATAGCATGAGAAGGGATATCCAACTCCTTCCCAATCCAATCCTGAGACCCTTCCGATAGCAGCGACGTGATATCTCAATGCTTCTACCAAACCTGAGATCCTTCCTATAACATGAGATGTGATATCCAATTCCTTCCCATTCCAAACCTGAGACCCTTCCTATTGGATGAGATGTGATATCCAACTCCTTCCCATTCCAACCCTGAGACCCTTCCTATAGCATGAGATGTGATGTCTCAATGCTTCTAATACCAAACCTGAGATCCTTCCTATAACATGAGATGTGATATCCAACTCCTTCCATTCCAATCCTGAGACCCGTCCTATAGCATGAGATGTGATATCTCAATGCTTATACCAAACCTGAGACCCTTCCTATAGCATGAGATGTGATATCTCAATGCTTCTAATACCAAACCTGAGATCCTTACTCTAACATGAAATGTGATATCCAACACCTTCCCTTTCCAAACCTAAGAGCCTATCTATAGCATGAGATGTGATATCCAAGTCCTTCACATTCCAACCCTTAGACCCTTCCTACAGCATGCAATATGATATCTCAATGATTCTAATAACAAACCTGAGACCCGTCCTATAACATGAGATGGGATATCCAACTCCTTCCCATTCCAATCCTGAGACACTTCCGATAGCAGAGATGTGATATCTCAATGCTTATACCAAACCTGAGACCCTTCCTATAACATGAGATGTGATATCCAAATCCTTCTCGTTCCAAACCTGAGACCCTTCCTTTAGCATGAGATGTGATATCCAGCTCCTTCCCATTCCAATCCTGAGACACTTCCGATAGCATGAGATGTGATATCTCAATGCTTCTAATATCAAAACTGAGACCCTCCCTATAGCATGATATGTGATATCTAAGTCCTTCCCATTCCAATCCTGAGACCCTCCCTATAGCATGAGATGTGATATCCAACTCCTTCCCATTCCAATCCTGAGACCCTTCCTATAGCATGAGATATGATATCTCAATACTTCTAATACCAAACGTGAGATCCTTCCGATAACATGAGATATGATATCCAAATCCTTCCCCTTCCAAACCTGAGACCCTCCCTTTAGCATGAAATGTGATATCCAACTCCTTCCTATTCCAATCCTGAGACTCTTCTGATAGCATGAGATGTGATATCTCAATGCTTCTAATACCAAACCTGAGATCCTTCTGATAGCATGAGATGTGATATCTCAATGCCTCTAATACCAAACCTGAGATCCTACCTCTAACATGAAATGAGATATCCAACTCTTTCCCCTTCCAAACCTGAGAGCCTTCCTATAGCATGAGATGTGATATCCAAGTCCTTCCCATTCCAATACTGAGACCCTTCCTATAGCTTGAGATGTGATATCCAACTCCTTCCCATTCCAATTCTGAGACCCTTCCTATAGCATGAGATGTGATATCTCAATGCTTATACCAAACCTGAGAGCCTACCTATAGCATGAGATGTGATATCCAAGTCCATCCCATTCCAATCCTTAGACCCTTCCTACAGCATGCGATGTGAATATCTCAATGATTCTAATACCAAACCAGAGACTCTTCCTATAAAATGAGATGGGATGTCCAACTCCTTCCCATTCCAATTCTGAGACCCTTCCTATACTATGAGACTTGATATCTCAATGCTTCTAATACCAAACCTGAGACCCATAATATAACATGAGATGTGATATCCAAATCCTTCCCCTTCCAAACCTTAGACCCTTCCTTTATCATGAGATGTGATATCCAACTCCTTCCCATTCCAATCCTGAGACCCTTCCGATATCATGAGATGTGATATCTCAAAGCTTCTAATATCAAACTTGAGACCCTCCCTATAGCATGAGATGTGATATCCAAGTCCTTCCCATTCCAATCCTGAGACCCTTCCTATAGCATGAGATGTGATATCTCAATGCTTCTAATACCAAACCTGAGACCCTTCCTATAACATGAGATGGGAATATCCAACTCCTTCCCATTCCAATCTTGAGACCCTTCCGATAGCAGAGATGTGATATCTCAATGCTTATACCACACCTGAGATCCTTCCTATAACATGAGATGTGATATCCAACTCCTTCCCATTCCAATCCTGAGACACTTCCTATAGCATGAGATGTGATATCTCACTGCTTATACCAAACCTGAGACCCTTCCCATAGCAGGAGATGTGATATCCAACTCCTTCCCATTCCAATCCTCAGACCCTTCCTATAGCATGAGATTTGATATCTCAATGCTTCTAATGTCAAACTTGAGACCCTACATATAGCATGAGATGTGATATCCAAGTCCTTCCCATTCCAATCCTGAGACACTTCCTATAGCATGAGATGTGATATCTCAATGCTTCTAATACCAAACCTGAGACTCTTCCTATAACATGAGATGGGATATCCAACTCCTTCCAATTCCAATCCTGAGACCCTTTTGATAGCAGAGATGTGATATCTCAATGTTTATACCAAACCTGAGACCCTTCCTACGGCATGAGATGTCATATTCAACTCCTTCCCATTCCAATCCTGAGACCCTTCCTATAGCATGAGATTTGATATCCAACTCCTTCCCATTCCAATCCTGAGACCCTTCCTATAGCATGAGTTGTGATGTCTCAATGCTTCTAATACCAAACCTGAGATCCTTCCTATAACATGAGATGTGATATCCAACTCCTTCCATTCCAATCCTGAGATCCTTCCTATAGCATGAGATGTGATATATCAATGCTTATACCAAACCTGAGACCCTTCCTATAGCATGAGATGTGATATCCAACTCCTTCCCATTCCAATCCTGAGACCCTTCCTATAGCCTGAGATGTGATATCCAATTCCTTCCCATTCCAATCCTGAGACCCTTCCTATAGCATGAGATGTGATATCTCAATGCTTATACCAAACCTGAGAGCCTACCTATAACATGAGATGTGATATCCAAGTCCATCCCATTCCAATCCTTAGACCCTTCCTACAGCATGCGATGTGATATCTCAATTATTCTAATACCAAACCAGAGACTCTTCCTATAACATGAGATGGGATATCCAACTCCTTCCCATTCCAATCCTGAGCCGCTTCCGATAGCAGAGATGTGATATCTCAATGCTTATACCAAACCTGAGACCCTTCCTATAACATGAGATGTGATATCCAACTCCTTCCCGTTCCAAACCTGAGACACTAACTATAGCATATGTGATATCCAACTCCTTCCCATTCCAAACATGAGACCCTTCCTATAGCAAGAAAGTAATATCCAACTCCTACCCATTCCAATCCTGAGACCCTTCCTATAGCAAGAGATGTGATATCCAAATCCTTCCCATTCCAATCCTGAGACCCTTCCTATAACATGAGATGTGATATCCAACTTCTTCCCATTCCAACCTGAGACACTTCCTATAGCATGAGAAGGGATATCCAACTCCTTCCCAATCCAAACCTGAGACCCTTCCTATGGCAAGAGATGTGATATCCAACTCCTTGCCATTCAAATCCTGAGACCCTTCCTATAGCATGAGAAGGGATATCCAACTCCTTCCCAATCCAATCCTGAGACCCTTCCGATAGCAGCGACGTGATATCTCAATGCTTCTACCAAACCTGAGATCCTTCCTATAACATGAGATGTGATATCCAATTCCTTCCCATTCCAAACCTGAGACCCTTCCTATTGGATGAGATGTGATATCCAACTCCTTCCCATTCCAACCCTGAGACCCTTCCTATAGCATGAGATGTGATGTCTCAATGCTTCTAATACCAAACCTGAGATCCTTCCTATAACATGAGATGTGATATCCAACTCCTTCCATTCCAATCCTGAGACCCGTCCTATAGCATGAGATGTGATATCTCAATGCTTATACCAAACCTGAGACCCTTCCTATAGCATGAGATGTGATATCCAACTGCTTCCCATTCCAATCCTGAGACCCTTCCTATAGCATGAGATGTGATATCTCAATGCTTCTAATACCAAACCTAAGAGCCTATCTATAGCATGAGATGTGATATCCAAGTCCTTCACATTCCAACCCTTAGACCCTTCCTACAGCATGCAATATGATATCTCAATGATTCTAATTACAAACCTGAGACCCGTCCTATAACATGAGATGGGATATCCAACTCCTTCCCATTCCAATCCTGAAACACTTCCGATAGCAGAGATGTGATATCTCAATGCTTATACCAAACCTGAGACCCTTCCTATAACATGAGATGTGATATCCAAATCCTTCTCGTTCCAAACCTGAGACCCTTCCTTTAGCATGAGATGTGATATCCAGCTCCTTCCCATTCCAATCCTGAGACACTTCCGATAGCATGAGATGTGATATCTCAATGCTTCTAATATCAAAACTGAGACCCTCCCTATAGCATGATATGTGATATCTAAGTCCTTCCCATTCCAATCCTGAGACCCTCCCTATATCATGAGATGTGATATCCAACTCCTTCCCATTCCAATCCTGAGACCCTTCCTATAGCATGAGATATGATATCTCAATACTTCTAATACCAAACGTGAGATCCTTCCGATAACATGAGATGTGATATCCAAATCCTTCCCCTTCCAAACCTGAGACCCTCCCTTTAGCATGAAATGTGATATCCAACTCCTTCCTATTCCAATCCTGAGACTCTTCTGATAGCATGAGATGTGATATCTCAATGCTTCTAATACCAAACCTGAGATCCTTCCGATAGCGAGATGTGATATCTCAATGCTTCTAATACCAAACCTGAGATCCTTCCTATAACATGAGATGTGATATCCAAATCCTTCCCCTTCCAAACCTGAGACCCTCCCTTTAGCATGAGATGTGATATCTAACTCCTTCCCATTCCATTCCTGAGACCCTTCTGATAGCATGAGATGTGATATCTCAATGCCTCTAATACCAAACCTGAGATCCTACCTCTAACATGAAATGAGATATCCAACTCTTTCCCCTTCCAAACCTGAGAGCCTTCCTATAGCATGAGATGTGATATCCAAGTCCTTCCCATTCCAATACTGAGACCCTTCCTATAGCTTGAGATGTGATATCCAACTCCTTCCCATTCCAATTCTGAGACCCTTCCTATAGCATGAGATGTGATATCTCAATGCTTATACCAAACCTGAGAGCCTACCTATAGCATGAGATGTGATATCCAAGTCCATCCCATTCCAATCCTTAGACCCTTCCTACAGCATGCGATGTGAATATCTCAATGATTCTAATACCAAACCAGAGACTCTTCCTATAACATATGGGATATCCAACTCCTTCCCATTCCAATTCTGAGACCCTTCCTATACTATGAGACTTGATATCTCAATGCTTCTAATACCAAACCTGAGACCCGTAATATAACATGAGATGTGATATCCAAATCCTTCCCCTTCCAAACCTTAGACCCATCCTTTATCATGAGATGTGATATCCAACTCCTTCCCATTCCAATCCTGAGACCCTTCCGATATCATGAGATGTGATATCTCAAAGCTTCTAATATCAAACTTGAGACCCTCCCTATAGCATGAGATGTGATATCCAAGTCCTTCCCATTCCAATCCTGAGACCCTTCCTATAGCATGAGATGTGATATCTCAATGCTTCTAATACCAAACCTGAGACCCTTCCTATAACATGAGATGGGAATATCCAACTCCTTCCCATTCCAATCTTGAGACCCTTCCGATAGCAGAGATGTGATATCTCAATGCTTATACCACACCTGAGATCCTTCCTATAACATGAGATGTGATATCCAACTCCTTCCCATTCCAATCCTGAGACACTTCCTATAGCATGAGATGTGATATCTCACTGCTTATACCAAACCTGAGACCCTTCCCATAGCAGGAGATGTGATATCCAACTCCTTCCCATCCCAATCCTCAGACCCTTCCTATAGCATGAGATGTGATATCTCAATGCTTCTAATGTCAAACTTGAGACCCTACCTATAGCATGAGATGTGATATCCAAGTCCTTCCCATTCCAATCCTGAGACACTTCCTATAGCATGAGATGTGATATCTCAATGCTTCTAATACCAAACCTGAGACTCTTCCTATAACATGAGATGGGATATCCAACTCCTTCCAATTCCAATCCTGAGACCCTTTTGATAGCAGAGATGTGATATCTCAATGTTTATACCAAACCTGAGACCCTTCCTACGGCATGAGATGTCATATTCAACTCCTTCCCATTCCAATCCTGAGACCCTTCCTATAGCATGAGATTTGATATCCAACTCCTTCCCATTCCAATCCTGAGACCCTTCCTATAGCATGAGATGTGATGTCTCAATGCTTCTAATACCAAACCTGAGATCCTTCCTATAACATGAGATGTGATATCCAACTCCATCCATTCCAATCCTGAGACCCTTCCTATAGCATGAGATGTGATATCTCAATGCTTATACCAAACCTGAGACCCTTCCTATAGCATGAGATGTGATATCCAACTCCTTCCCATTCCAATCCTGAGACCCTTCCTATAGCCTGAGATGTGATATCCAATTCCTTCCCATTCCAATCCTGAGACCCTTCCTATAGCATGAGATGTGATATCTCAATGCTTATACCAAACCTGAGAGCCTACCTATAACATGAGATGTGATATCCAAGTCCATCCCATTCCAATCCTTAGACCCTTCCTACAGCATGCGATGTGATATCTCAATGATTCTAATACCAAACCAGAGACTCTTCCTATAACATGAGATGGGATATCCAACTCCTTCCCATTCCAATCCTGAGCCGCTTCCGATAGCAGAGATGTGATATCTCAATGCTTATACCAAACCTGAGACCCTTCCTATAACATGAGATGTGATATCCAACTCCTTCCCGTTCCAAACCTGAGACACTAACTATAGCATATGTGATATCCAACTCCTTCCCATTCCAAACATGAGACCCTTCCTATAGCAAGAAAGTAATATCCAACTCCTACCCATTCCAATCCTGAGACCCTTCCTATAGCAAGAGATGTGATATCCAAATCCTTCCCATTCCAATCCTGAGACCCTTCCTATAACATGAGATGTGATATCCAACTCCTTCCCATTCCAACCTGAGAAACTTCCTATAGCATGAGAAGGGATATCCAACTCCTTTCCAATCCAATCCTGAGACCCTTCCGATAGCAGAGATGTGATATCTCAATGCTTATACCAAACCTGGGACCCTTCCTATGGCATGAGATGTGATATCCAACTCCTTGCCATTCAAATCCTGAGACCCTTCCTATAGCATGAGAAGGGATATCCAACTCCTTCCCAATCCAATCCTGAGACCCTTCCGATAGCAGCGACGTGATATCTCAATGCTTCTACCAAACCTGAGACCCTTCCTTTAGCATGAGATGTGATATCCAAATCCTTCACATTCCAATCCTGATACCCTTCCTATAGCATGAGATGTGATATCTCAATGCTTCTAATACCAAACCTGAGATCCTTCCTATAACATGAGATGTGATATCCAATTCCTTCCCATTCCAAACCTGAGACCCTTCCTATTGGATGAGATGTGATATCCAACTCCTTCCTATTCCAACCCTGACACCCTTCCTATAGCATGAGATGTGATGTCTCAATGCTTCTAATACCAAACCTGAGATCCTTCCTATAACATGAGATGTGATATCCAACTCCTTCCATTCCAATCCTGAGACCCGTCCTATAGCATGAGATGTGATATCTCAATGCTTATACCAAACCTGAGACCCTTCCTATAGCATGAGATGTGATATCTCAATGCTTCTAATACCAAACCTGAGATCCTTCCTCTAACATGAAATGTGATATCCAACTCCTTCCCTTTCCAAACCTAAGAGCCTATCTATAGCATGAGATGTGATATCCAAGTCCATCACATTCCAACCTTTAGACCCTTCCTACAGCATGCAATATGATATCTCAATGATTCTAATAACAAACCTGAGACCCGTCCTATAACATGAGATGGGATATCCAACTCCTTCCCATTCCAATCCTGAGACACTTCCGATAGCAGAGATGTGATATCTCAATGCTTATACCAAACCTGAGACCCTTCCTATAACATGAGATGTGATATCCAAATCCTTCTCGTTCCAAACCTGAGACCCTTCCTTTAGCATGAGATGTGATATCCAGCTCCTTCCCATTCCAATCCTGAGACACTTCCGATAGCATGAGATGTGATATCTCAATGCTTCTAATATCAAAACTGAGACCCTCCCTATAGCATGATATGTGATATCTAAGTCCTTCCCATTCCAATCCTGAGACCCTCCCTATAGCATGAGATGTGATATCCAACTCCTTCCCATTCCAATCCTGAGACCCTTCCTATAGCATGAGATATGATATCTCAATACTTCTAATACCAAACGTGAGATCCTTCCGATAACATGAGATGTGATATCCAAATCCTTCCCCTTCCAAACCTGAGACCCTCCCTTTAGCATGAAATGTGATATCCAACTCCTTCCTATTCCAATCCTGAGACTCTTCTGATGCATGAGATGCGATATCTCAATGCTTCTAATACCAAACCTGAGATCCTTCCGATAGCATGAGATGTGATATCTCAATGCTTCTAATACCAAACCTGAGATCCTTCCTATAACATGAGATGTGATATCCAAATCCTTCCCCTTCCAAACCTGAGACCCTCCCTTTAGCATGAGATGTGATATCTAACTCCTTCCCATTCCATTCCTGAGACCCTTCTGATAGCATGAGATGTGATATCTCAATGCTTCTAATACCAAACCTGAGATCCTACCTCTAACATGAAATGAGATATCCAACTCTTTCCCCTTCCAAACCTGAGAGCCTTCCTATAGCATGAGATGTGATATCCAAGTCCTTCCCATTCCAATACTGAGACCCTTCCTATAGCTTGAGATGTGATATCCAACTCCTTCCCATTCCAATTCTGAGACCCTTCCTATAGCATGAGATGTGATATCTCAATGCTTATACCAAACCTGAGAGCCTACCTATAGCATGAGATGTGATATCCAAGTCCATCCCATTCCAATCCTTAGACCCTTCCTACAGCATGCGATGTGAATATCTCAATGATTCTAATACCAAACCAGAGACTCTTCCTATAACATGGCATGGGATATCCAACTCCTTCCCATTCCAATTCTGAGACCCTTCCTATACTATGAGACTTGATTTCTCAATGCTTCTAATACCAAACCTGAGACCCGTAATATAACATGAGATGTGATATCCAAATCCTTCCCCTTCCAAACCTTAGACCCTTCCTTTATCATGAGATGTGATATCCAACTCCTTCCCATTCCAATCCTGAGACCCTTCCGATATCATGAGATGTGATATCTCAAAGCTTCTAATATCAAACTTGATACCCTCCCTATAGCATGAGATGGGATATCCAACTCCTTCCAATTCCAATCCTGAGACCCTTTTGATAGCAGAGATGTGATATCTCAATGTTTATACCAAACCTGAGACCCTTCCTACGGCATGAGATGTCATATTCAACTCCTTCCCATTCCAATCCTGAGACACTTCCTATAGCATGAGATGTGATGTCTCAATGCTTCTAATACCAAACCTGAGATCCTTCCTATAACATGAGATGTGATATCCAACTCCTTCCATTCCAATCCTGAGACCCTTCCTATAGCATGAGATGTGATATCTCAATGCTTATACCAAACCTGAGATCCTTCCTCTAACATGAAATGTGATATCCAACTCCTTCACTTTCCAAACCTGAGAGCCTATCTATAGCATGAGATGTGATATCCAAGTCCTTCCCATTCCAATCCTTAGACCCTTCCTACAGCATGCAATATGATATCTCAATGATTCTAATAAAAAACCTGAGACCCGTCCTATAACATGAGATGGGATATCCAACTCCTTCCCATTCCAATCCTGAGACACGTCCGATAGCAGAGATGTGATATCTCAATGTTTATACCAAACCTGAGACCCTTCCTATAACATGAGATGTGATATCCAACTCCTTCCCGTTCCAAACCTGAGACCCTTCCTTTAGCATGAGATGTGATATCCAGCTCCTTCCCATTCCAATCCTGAGACACTTCTGATAGCATAAGATGTGATATCTCAATGCTTCTAATATCAAAACTGAGACCCTCCCTATAGCATATGTGATATCTAAGTCCTTCCCATTCCAATCCTGAGACCCTTCCTATAGCATGAGATGTGATATCTCAATGCTTCTACCAAACCTGAGACCCTTCCTTTAGCATGAGATGTGATATCCAACTCCTTCCCATTCCAACCCTGAGACCCTTCCTATAGCATGAGATGTGATATCTCAATACTTCTAATACCAAACCTGAGATCCTTCCGATAACATGAGATGTGATATCTCAATACTTCTAATACCAAACCTGAGATCCATCCTATAACATGAGATGTGATATCCAAATCCTTCCCCTTCCAAACCTGAGACCCTCCCTTTAGCATGAGATGTGATATCCAACTCCTTCCCATTCCAATCCTGAGACCCTTCTGATAGCATAAGATATGATATCTCAATGCTTCTATACCAAACCTGAGATCCTTCTGATAGCATGAGATGTGATATCTCAATGCTTCTAATACCAAACCTGAGATCCTACCTCTAACATGAAATGTGATATCCAACTCTTTCCCCTTGCAAACCTGAGAGCCTTCCTATAGCATGAGATGTGATATCCAAGTCCTTCCCATTCCAATCCTGAGACCCTTCCTATAACATGAGATGTGATATCCAACTCCTTCCCATTCCAACCTGAGACCCTTCCTATAGCATGAGATGGGATATCCAACTCCTTCCAAATCCAATCCCGATACCCTTCCGATAGCATGAGATGTGATATCCCAATGCTTCTACCAAACCTGAGACCCATATTATGGCATGAGATGTGATATCAAACTCCTTCCCATTCTAATCCTGAGACCCTTCCTATACCATGAGACTTGATATCTCAATGCTTCTAATACCAAACCTGAGACCCGTCCTATAACATGAGATGTGATATCCAAATCCTTCCCCTTCCAAACCTTAGACCCTTCCTTTATCATGAGATGTGATATCCAACTCCTTCCCATTCCAATCTTGAGACCCTTCCGATATCATGAAATGTTATATCTCAATGCTTCTATCAAACTTGAGACCCTCCCTATAGCATGAGATGTGATATCCAAGTCCTTCCCATTCCAATCCTGAGACCCTTCCTATAGCATGAGATGTGATATCTCAATGCTTCTAATACCAAACCTGAGACCCTTCCTATAACATGAGATGGGAATATCCAACTCCTTCCCATTCCAATCCTTAGACCCTTCCTACAGCATGCAATATGATATCTCAATGATTTTAATAAAAAACCTGAGACCCGTCCTATAACATGAGATGGGATATCCAACTCCTTCCCATTCCAATCCTGAGACACTTCCGATGGTAGAGATGTGATATCTCAATGTTTATACCAAACCTGAGACCTTTCCTATAACATGAGATGTGATATCCAACTCCTTCCCATTCCAATCCTGAGACCCTTCCTATAGCATGAGATGTGATATCCAACTCCATCCCATTCCAATCCTGAGACCCTTCTGATAGCATAAGATATGATATCTCAATGCTTCTATACCAAACCTGAGATCCTTCTGATAGCATATGTGATATCTCAATGCTTCTAATACCAAACCTGAGATCCTACATCTAACATGAAATGTGATATCCAACTCTTTCCCCTTGCAAACCTGAGAGCCTTCCTATAGCATGAGATGTGATATCCAAGTCCTTCCCATTCCAATCCTGAGACCATTCCTATAACATGAGATGTGATATCCAACTCCTTCCCATTCCAACCTGAGACCCTTCCTATAGCATGAGATGGGATATCCAACTCCTTCCAAATCCAATCCCGATACCCTTCCGATAGCATGAGATGTGATATCCCAATGCTTCTACCAAACCTGAGACCCATATTATGGCATGAGATGTGATATCAAACTCCTTCCCATTCTAATCCTGAGACCCTTCCTATACCATGAGACTTGATATCTCAATGCTTCTAATACCAAACCTGAGACCCGTCCTATAACATGAGATGTGATATCCAAATCCTTCCCCTTCCAAACCTTAGACCCTTCCTTTATCATGAGATGTGATATCCAACTCCTTCCCATTCCAATCTTGAGACCCTTTCCGATATCATGAAATGTGAATTCTCAATGCTTCTATCAAACTTGAGACCCTCCCTATAGCATGAGATGTGATATCCAAGTCCTTCCCATTCCAATCCTGAGACCCTTCCTATAGCATGAGATGTGATATCTCAATGCTTCTAATACCAAACCTGAGACCCTTCCTATAACAAGAGATGGGAATATCCAACTCCTTCCCATTCCAATCCTTAGACCCTTCCTACAGCATGCAATATGATATCTCAATGATTTTAATAAAAAACCTGAGACCCGTCCTATAACATGAGATGGGATATCCAACTCCTTCCCATTCCAATCCTGAGACACTTCCGATGGTAGAGATGTGATATCTCAATGTTTATACCAAACCTGAGACCTTTCCTATAACATGAGATGTGATATCCAACTCCTTCCCATTCCAATCCTGAGACCCTTCCTATAGCATGAGATGTGATATCCAACTCCATCCCATTCCAATCCTGAGACCCTTCTGATAGCATAAGATATAATATCTCAATGCTTCTATACCAAACCTGAGATCCTTCTGATAGCATATGTGATATCTCAATGCTTCTAATACCAAACCTGAGATCCTACATCTAACATGAAATGTGATATCCAACTCTTTCCCCTTGCAAACCTGAGAGCCTTCCTATAGCATGAGATGTGATATCCAAGTCCTTCCCATTCCAATCCTGAGACCCTTCCTATAACATGAGATGTGATATCCAACTCCTTCCCATTCCAACCTGAGACCCTTCCTATAGCATGAGAAGGGATATCCAACTCCTTCCAAATCCAATCCCGATACCCTTCCGATAGCATGAGATGTGATATCCCAATGCTTCTACCAAACCTGAGACCCATATTATGGCATGAGATGTGATATCAAACTCCTTCCCATTCTAATCCTGAGACCCTTCCTATACCATGAGACTTGATATCTCAATGCTTCTAATACCAAACCTGAGACCCGTCCTATAACATGAGATGTGATGTCCAAATCCTTCCCCTTCCAAACCTTAGACCGTTCCTTTATCATGAGATGTGATATCCAACTCCTTCCCATTCCAATCTTGAGACCCTTCCGATATCATGAAATGTGATATCTCAATGCTTCTATCAAACTTGAGACCCTCCCTATAGCATGAGATGTGATATCCAAGTCCTTCCCATTCCAATCCTGAGACCCTTCCTATAGCATGAGATGTGATATCTCAATGCTTCTAATACCAAACCTGAGACCCTTCCTATAACATGAGATGGGAATATCCAACTCCTTCCCATTCCAATCCTTAGACCCTTCCTACAGCATGCAATATGATATCTCAATGATTTTAATAAAAAACCTGAGACCCGTCCTATAACATGAGATGGGATATCCAACTCCTTCCCATTCCAATCCTGAGACACTTCCGATGGTAGAGATGTGATATCTCAATGTTTATACCAAACCTGAGACCCTTCCTATAACATGAGATGTGATATCCAACTCCTTCCCATTCCAATCCTGAGACCCTTCCTATAGCATGAGATGTGATATCCAACTCCATCCCATTCCAATCCTGAGACCCTTCCTATAGCATGAGATGTGATGTCTCAATGCTTCTAATACCAAACCTGAGATCCTTCCTTTAACATGAGATGTGATATCCAACTCCTTCCATTCCAATCCTTAGACCCTTCCTACAGCATGCAATATGATATCTCAATGATTTTAATAAAAAACCTGAGACCCGTCCTATAACATGAGATGGGATATCCAACTCCTTCCCATTCCAATCCTGAGACACTTCCGATAGCAGAGATGTGATATCTCAATGTTTATACCAAACCCGAGACCCTTCTTATAACATGAGATGTGATATCCAACTCCTTCCCATTCCAATCCTGAGACACTTCCGATAGCATGAGATGTGATATCTCAAGGCTTCTAATATCAAAACTGAGACCCTCTCTATAGCATGATATGTGATATCTAAGTCCTTCCCATTCCAATCCTGAGACCCTATAGCATGAGATGTGATATCTCAATGCTTATCCTTGATTCCTGTAGTAAATTGATTTCCTTTGCAGGCCGACTCCTGTCACGAATGCCTTGTCTGCATGCATTCTCCCCTGGCCATTCGCTCACCGTGGCTATTTGCCTACCCCCTTCCTCTCTCAGTGGATGGACTTCTCCATCCTTGCCTCCTACCACTCAACTCCGCCTACTTGGAGAATTCAACATGAACCTGTATGCTTCCTGACCTGGACTTTTACGAGATCTGCAACTCTTCATGTCGCTGGCCCTACACACTGCAGGGAATACTCGGGATTTTCTGATCTCAGACCTCCCCCTCTGTAACCCTCTCAACAATCCTCTCCCGTGGTGATCAAGTTCTCATCTCCAAAGAAGGCTAACTGCCAGCTATTCCTCCTCAGAGGAGTTCTCCCTTTCTGTCCCTGCTCCCTGCACAGTTTCGCGTTGCAAACACTCGCTTTCCTGCTCTCTGGTTTAGACGCTTTTCCTTCTCAGAGGCCTTCTTCCTTTCTGCCCTTTTCGCGTTGCAAGTACTCGCTTCCCAGCTCTCTGGTTTAGACGCGTGTTCCCTGCCTTCTCTCCTCTTCCCGCTGCCTTCAAATCAAAAAATGAGCTCCAAAAGATACACAGTGCTCAGAATGCTCTATAACACCCATTATTCAACATATAGCCGTAACCCGCTAGACGTATCGAAACGTGCTGTAAACTAGCAAAAACAGCTAGAAAATGTACTTTCCTCGCGTTTTTGTAAATGCTAATTCTGATGGGTTCCCATGTATGTACTGTCCGTGCGTTTGTTGTCGAATCCTGAAGTTTTTAACCACTGTTCTCCCATACAAGGGGGGGTCAACGTCTACTGCTGTTCACAGGCTGAATGTATACGGCTGAAATCTTCAAGGCATTATCAGCTTTCCTGACTGTTTTGGAACGTGTATTTGCCATCTGTTAATGCAGTCGCCCTGTGTTCATCGTCCCTTCTACTTCACAGGCTGCACGCCCCTGGTGATCACATTCTCCTCTCCAGAGCAGGCTGACTACCAGCTGCTCCTCCTCATAGGCGTTCATCCTTTCTGTCCCTGCTCCCTGCACCGTTCCGCGTTGCATGTACTCGCTTCCCAGCTCTCTGGTTTAGATGCGTGTTCCCTGCCTTCTCTCCTCTTCCTACAGCCTTCCAATGAGCTCCACAAGATAGTGTTCAGAATGCTTTATAACCCCATTATTCAACATATAGCTGTAACCCGCTAGACGTATTGAAACGTGCTAAAAACGAGCAGAAACAGCTCGAAAATGTACTTTTCTCGCGTTTTGGTAAATGCGAATTCTGGTGGATTCCCATTTTGTACTCTGTTCGTGCGTTTGTTCAGTCGAATCCTGGTCTTTTGAACCACTCTTCTCCCATACAAAGGAGGGTCAAAAAGTGTTGTTCACAGGCTGAATTTATACTGCTGAAATGCTCGCTTCCCTGCTCTCTCATAGTATAGGAAGGGTCTCATAATTGGAATGGGAAGGAGCTGGATATCACATCTCATGCTAAAGGAAGGGTCTCAGGTTTGGAACGGGAAGGAGTTGGATATCACATCTCATGTTATAGGAAGGGTCTCGGGTTTGGTATAAACATTGAGATATCACATCTCTGCTATCGGAAGTGTCTCAGGATTGGAATGGGAAGGAGTTGGATATCCCATCTCATGTTATAGGACGGGTCTCAGGTTTTTTATTAAAATCATTGAGATATCATATTGCATGCTGTAGGAAGGGTCTAAGGATTGGAATGGAAGGAGTTGGATATCACATCTCATGTTAAAGGAAGGATCTCAGGTTTGGTAGAAGCATTGAGACATCACATCTCATGGTATAGGAAGGGTCTCAGGATTGGAATGGGAAGGACTTGGATATCACATCTCATGCTATAGGGAGGGTCTCAAGTTTGATAGAAGCATTGAGATATCACATTTCATGATATCGGAAGGGTCTCAAGATTGGAATGGGAAGGAGTTGGATATCACATCTCATGATAAAGGAAGGGTCTAAGGTTTGGAAGGGGAAGGATTTGGATATCACATCTCATGTTATAGGAAGGATCTCAGGTTTGGTATTAGAAGCATTGAGACATCACATCTCATGCTATAGGAAGGGTCTCAGGATTGGAATGGGAAGGAGTTGAATATGACATCTCATGCCGTAGGAAGGGTCTCAGGTTTGGTATAAACATTGAGATATCACATCTCTGCTATCAAAAGGGTCTCAGGATTGGAATTGGAAGGAGTTGGATATCCCATCTCATGTTATAGGAAGAGTCTCAGGTTTGGTATTAGAAGCATTGAGATATCACATCTCATGCTATAGGAAGGGTCTCAGGTTTGGTATAAACATTGAGATATCACATCTCTGCTATCGGACGTGTCTCAGGATTGGAATGGGAAGGAGTTGGATATCCCATCTCATGTTATAGGACGGGTCTCAGGTTTTTTATTAGAATCATTGAGATATCATATTGCATGCTGTAGGAAGGGTCTAGGGATTGGAATGGGAAGGACTTGGATATCACATCTCATGCTATAGATAGGCTCTCAGATTTGGAAAGTGAAGGAGTTGGATATCACATTTCATGTTAGAGGAAGGATCTCAGGTTTGGTATTAGAGGCATTGAGATATCACATCTCATGCTATAGGAAGGGTCTCAGGATTGGAATGGGAAGGAGTTGGATATCACATCTCATGCTATAGGAAGGGTCTCAGGTTTGGTATAAGCATTGAGATATCACATCTCATGCTATAGGAAGGGTCTCAGGATTGGAATGGAAGGAGTTGGATATCACATCTCATGTTATAGGAAGGATCTCAGGTGTGGTATAAGCATTGAGATATCACATCTCTGCTATCGGAAGGGTCTCAAGATTGTAATGGGAAGGAGTTGGATATTCCCATCTCATCTTATAGGAAGGGTCTCAGGTTTGGTATTAGAAGCATTGAGATATCACATCTCATGCTATAGGAAGGGTCTCAGGATTGGAATGGGAAGGACTTGGATATCACATCTCATGCTATAGGGAGGGTCTCAAGTTTGATATTAAAAGCTTTGAGATATCACATCTCATGATATCGGAAGGGTCTCAGGATTGGAATGGGAAGGAGTTGGATATCACATCTCATGATAAAGGAAGGGTCTAAGGTTTGGAAGGGGAAGGATTTGGATATCACATCTCATGTTATATTACGGGTCTCAGGTTTGGTATTAGAAGCATTGAGATATCAAGTCTCATAGTATAGGAAGGGTCTCATAATTGGAATGGGAAGGAGCTGGATATCACATCTCATGCTAAAGGAAGGGTCTCAGGTTTGGAACGGGAAGGAGTTGGATATCACATCTCATGTTATAGGAAGGGTCTCGGGTTTGGTATAAACATTGAGATATCACATCTCTGCTATCGGAAGTGTCTCAGGATTGGAATGGGAAGGAGTTGGATATCCCATCTCATGTTATAGGACGGGTCTCAGGTTTTTTATTAAAATCATTGAGATATCATATTGCATGCTGTAGGAAGGGTCTAAGGATTGGAATGGAAGGAGTTGGATATCACATCTCATGTTAAAGGAAGGATCTCAGGTTTGGTAGAAGCATTGAGACATCACATCTCATGGTATAGGAAGCGTCTCAGGATTGGAATGGGAAGGACTTGGATATCACATCTCATGCTATAGGGAGGGTCTCAAGTTTGATAGAAGCATTGAGATATCACATTTCATGATATCGGAAGGGTCTCAAGATTGGAATGGGAAGGAGTTGGATATCACATCTCATGATAAAGGAAGGGTCTAAGGTTTGGAAGGGGAAGGATTTGGATATCACATCTCATGTTATAGGAAGGATCTCAGGTTTGGTATTAGAAGCATTGAGACATCACATCTCATGCTATAGGAAGGGTCTCAGGATTGGAATGGGAAGGAGTTGAATATGACATCTCATGCCGTAGGAAGGGTCTCAGGTTTGGTATAAACATTGAGATATCACATCTCTGCTATCAAAAGGGTCTCAGGATTGGAATTGGAAGGAGTTGGATATCCCATCTCATGTTATAGGAAGAGTCTCAGGTTTGGTATTAGAAGCATTGAGATATCACATCTCATGCTATAGGAAGGGTCTCAGGTTTGGTATAAACATTGAGATATCACATCTCTGCTATCGGACGTGTCTCAGGATTGGAATGGGAAGGAGTTGGATATCCCATCTCATGTTATAGGACGGGTCTCAGGTTTTTTATTAGAATCATTGAGATATCATATTGCATGCTGTAGGAAGGGTCTAGGGATTGGAATGGGAAGGACTTGGATATCACATCTCATGCTATAGATAGGCTCTCAGATTTGGAAAGTGAAGGAGTTGGATATCACATTTCATGTTAGAGGAAGGATCTCAGGTTTGGTATTAGAGGCATTGAGATATCACATCTCATGCTATAGGAAGGGTCTCAGGATTGGAATGGGAAGGAGTTGGATATCACATCTCATGCTATAGGAAGGGTCTCAGGTTTGGTATAAGCATTGAGATATCACATCTCATGCTATAGGAAGGGTCTCAGGATTGGAATGGAAGGAGTTGGATATCACATCTCATGTTATAGGAAGGATCTCAGGTTTGGTATTAGAAGCATTGAGACATCACATCTCATGCTATAGGAAGGGTCTCAGGATTGGAATGGGAAGGAGTTGAATATGACATCTCATGCCGTAGGAAGGGTCTCAGGTTTGGTATAAACATTGAGATATCACATCTCTGCTATCAAAAGGGTCTCAGGATTGGAATTGGAAGGAGTTGGATATCCCATCTCATGTTATAGGAAGAGTCTCAGGTTTGGTATTAGAAGCATTGAGATATCACATCTCATGCTATAGGAAGTGTCTCAGGATTGGAATGGGAAGGACTTGGATATCACATCTCATGCTATAGGTAGGGTCTCAAGTTTGACATTAGAAGCATTGAGATATCACATCTCATGCTATAGGAAGGGTCTGAGGATTGGAATGGGAAGGAGTTGGATATCACATCTCCTGCTATGGGAAGGGTCTCAGGTTTGGTATAAGCAGTGAGATATCACATCTCATGCTATAGGAAGTGTCTCAGGATTGGAATGGGAAGGAGTTGGATATCACATCTCATGTTATAGGAAGGATCTCAGGTGTGGTATAAGCATTGAGATATCACATCTCTGCTATCGGAAGGGTCTCAAGATTGTAATGGGAAGGAGTTGGATATTCCCATCTCATCTTATAGGAAGGGTCTCAGGTTTGGTATTAGAAGCATTGAGATATCACATCTCATGCTATAGGAAGGGTCTCAGGATTGGAATGGGAAGGACTTGGATATCACATCTCATGCTATAGGGAGGGTCTCAAGTTTGATATTAAAAGCTTTGAGATATCACATCTCATGATATCGGAAGGGTCTCAGGATTGGAATGGGAAGGAGTTGGATATCACATCTCATGATAAAGGAAGGGTCTAAGGTTTGGAAGGGGAAGGATTTGGATATCACATCTCATGTTATATTACGGGTCTCAGGTTTGGTATTAGAAGCATTGAGATATCAAGTCTCATAGTATAGGAAGGGTCTCATAATTGGAATGGGAAGGAGTTGGATATCCCATCTCATGTTATAGGAAGAGTCTCTGGTTTGGTATTAGAATCATTGAGATATTCACATCGCATGCTGTAGGAAGGGTCTAAGGATTGGAATGGGATGGACTTGGATATCACATCTCATGCTATAGGTAGGCTCTCAGGTTTGGTATAAGCATTGAGATATCACATCTCATGCTATAGGAAGGGTCTCAGAATTGGAATGGGAAGGAGTTGGATATCACATCTCAAGCTATAGGAAGGGTCTCAGTATTGGAATGGGAAGGACTTGGATATCACATCTCATGCTATAGGAAGGCTCTCAGGTTTGGAAGGGGAAAGAGTTGGATATCTCATTTAATGTTAGAGGTATGATCTCAGGTTTGGTATTAGAGGCATTGAGATATCACATCTCATGCTATCAGAAGGGTCTCAGGAATGGAATGGGAAGGTGTTAGATATCACATCTCATGCTAAAGGGGGGGTCTCAGGTTTGGAAGGGGAAGGATTTGGATATCACATCTCATGTTATAGGAAGGATCTCAGGTTTGGTATTAGAAGCATTGAGATATCACATCTCATGCTATCGGAAGGATCTCAGGTTTGGTATTAGAAGCATTGAGATATCACATCTCATGCTATCAGAAGAGTCTCAGGATTGGAATAGGAAGGAGTTGGATATCACATTTCATGCTAAAGGGAGGGTCTCAGGTTTGGAAGGGGAAGGATTTGGATATCACATCTCATGTTATCGGAAGGATCTCACGTTTGGTATTAGAAGTATTGAGATATCATATCTCATGCTATAGGAAGGGTCTCAGGATTGGAATGGGAAGGAGTTGGATATCACATCTCATGCTATAGGGAGGGTCTCAGGATTGGAATGGGAAGGACTTAGATATCACATATCATGCTATAGGGAGGGTCTCAGTTTTGATATTAGAAGCATTGAGATATCACATCTCATGCTATCGGAAGTGTCTCAGGATTGGAATGGGAAGGAGCTGGATATCACATCTCATGCTAAAGGAAGTGTCTCAGGTTTGGAACGAGAAGGATTTGGATATCACATCTCATGTTATAGGAAGGGTCTCAGGTTTGGTATAAGCATTGAGATATCACATCTCTGCTATCGGAAGTGTCTCAGGATTGGAATGGGAAGGAGTTGGATATCCCATCTCATGTTATAGGACGGGTCTCAGGTTTGTTATTAGAATCATTGAGATATCATATTGCATGCTGTAGGAAGGGTCTAAGGGTTGGAATGTGAAGGACTTGGATATCACATCTCATGCTATAGATAGGCTCTTAGGTTTGGAAAGGGAAGGAGTTGGATATCACATTTCATGTTAGAGGAAGGATCTCAGGTTTGGTATTAGAAGCATTGAGATATCACATCTTATGCTATAGGAAGGGTCTCAGGATTGGAATGGGAAGCAGTTGGATATGACATATGCTATAGGAAGGGTCTCAGGTTTGGTATAAGCATTGAGATATCACATCTCATGCTATAGGACGGGTCTCAGGATTGGAATGGAAGGAGTTGGATATCACATCTCATGTTATAGGAAGGATCTCAGGTTTGGTATTAGAAGCATTGAGACATCACATCTCATGCTATAGGAAGGGTCTCAGGGTTGGAATGGGAAGGAGTTGGATATCACATCTCATCCAATAGGAAGGGTCTCAGGTTTGGAATGGGAAGGAATTGGATATCACATCTCATGTTATAGGACGGGTCTCAGGTTTGTTATTAGAATCATTGAGATATCACATCGCATGCTGTAGGAAGGGTCTAAGGATTGGAATGGGATGGACTTGGATATCACATCTCATATTATAGGTAGGCTCTCAGGTTTGGTATAAGCATTGAGATATCACATCTCATGCTATAGGAAGGGTCTCAGGATTGGAATGGGAAGGAATTGGATATCACATCTCAGGCTATAGGAAGGGTCTCAGGATTGGAATGGGAAGGAGTTGGATATCACATCTCATGCTATAGGAAGGGTCTCAGGTTTGGTATAAGCATTGAGATATCACATCTCATGCTATAGGAAGGGTCTCAGGATTGGAATGGAAGGAGTTGGATATCACATCTCATGTTATAGGAAGGATCTCAGGTTTGGTATTAGAAGCATTGAGACATCACATCTCATGCTATAGGAAGGGTCTCAGGATTGGAATGGGAAGGAGTTGGATATCAAATCTCATGCTATAGGAAGGGTCTCAGGATTGGAATGGGAAGGAGTTGAATATGACATCTCATGCCGTAGGAAGGGTCTCAGGTTTGGTATAAACATTGAGATATCACATCTCTGCTATCAAAAGGGTCTCAGGATTGGAATTGGAAGGAGTTGGATATCCCATCTCATGTTATAGGAAGAGTCTCAGGTTTGGTATTAGAAGCATTGAGATATCACATCTCATGCTATAGGAAGTGTCTCAGGATTGGAATGGGAAGGACTTGGATATCACATCTCATGCTATAGGTAGGGTCTCAAGTTTGACATTAGAAGCATTGAGATATCACATCTCATGCTATAGGAAGGGTCTGAGGATTGGAATGGGAAGGAGTTGGATATCACATCTCCTGCTATGGGAAGGGTCTCAGGTTTGGTATAAGCAGTGAGATATCACATCTCATGCTATAGGAAGTGTCTCAGGATTGGAATGGGAAGGAGTTGGATATCACATCTCATGTTATAGGAAGGATCTCAGGTGTGGTATAAGCATTGAGATATCACATCTCTGCTATCGGAAGGGTCTCAAGATTGGAATGGGAAGGAGTTGGATATTCCCATCTCATGTTATAGGAACGGTCTCAGGTTTGGTATTAGAAGCATTGAGATATCACATCTCATGCTATAGGAAGGGTCTCAGGATTGGAATGGGAAGGACTTGGATATCACATCTCATGCTATAGGGAGGGTCTCAAGTTTGATATTAGAAGCTTTGAGATATCACATCTCATGATATCGGAAGGGTCTCAGGATTGGAATGGGAAGGAGTTGGATATCACATCTCATGATAAAGGAAGGGTCTAAGGTTTGGAAGGGGAAGGATTTGGATATCACATCTCATGTTATATTACGGGTCTCAGGTTTGGTATTAGAAGCCTTGAGATATCAAGTCTCATAGTATAGGAAGGGTCTCAGAATTGGAATGGGAAGGAGTTGGATATCCCATCTCATGTTATAGGAAGAGTCTCTGGTTTGGTATTAGAATCATTGAGATATTCACATCGCATGCTGTAGGAAGGGTCTAAGGATTGGAATGGGATGGACTTGGATATCACATCTCATGCTATAGGTAGGCTCTCAGGTTTGGTATAAGCATTGAGATATCACATCTCATGCTATAGGAAGGGTCTCAGAATTGGAATGGGAAGGAGTTGGATATCACATCTCAAGCTATAGGAAGGGTCTCAGTATTGGAATGGGAAGGACCTGGATATCACATCTCATGCTATAGGAAGGCTCTCAGGTTTGGAAGGGGAAAGAGTTGGATATCTCATTTCATGTTAGAGGTAGGATCTCAGGTTTGGTATTAGAGGCATTGAGATATCACATCTCATGCTATCAGAAGGGTCTCAGGAATGGAATGGGAAGGAGTTAGATATCACATCTCATGCTAAAGGGAGGGTCTCAGGTTTGGAAGGGGAAGGATTTGGATATCACATCTCATGTTATAGGAAGGATCTCAGGTTTGGTATTAGAAGCATTGAGATATCACATCTCATGCTATCGGAAGGATCTCAGGTTTGGTATTAGAAGCATTGAGATATCACATCTCATGCTATCAGAAGAGTCTCAGGATTGGAATAGGAAGGAGTTGGATATCACATTTCATGCTAAAGGGAGGGTCTCAGGTTTGGAAGGGGAAGGATTTGGATATCACATCTCATGTTATCGGAAGGATCTCACGTTTGGTATTAGAAGTATTGAGATATCATATCTCATGCTATAGGAAGGGTCTCAGGATTGGAATGGGAAGGAGTTAGATATCACATCTCATGCTATAGGGAGGGTCTCAGGATTGGAATGGGAAGGACTTAGATATCACATATCATGCTATAGGGAGGGTCTCAGTTTTGATATTAGAAGCATTGAGATATCACATCTCATGCTATCGGAAGTGTCTCAGGATTGGAATGGGAAGGAGCTGGATATCACATCTCATGCTAAAGGAAGGGTCTCAGGTTTGGAACGAGAAGGATTTGGATATCACATCTCATGTTATAGGAAGGGTCTCAGGTTTGGTATAAGCATTGAGATATCACATCTCTGCTATCGGAAGTGTCTCAGGATTGGAATGGGAAGGAGTTGGATATCCCATCTCATGTTATAGGACGGGTCTCAGGTTTGTTATTAGAATCATTGAGATATCATATTGCATGCTGTAGGAAGGGTCTAAGGGTTGGAATGTGAAGGACTTGGATATCACATCTCATGCTATAGATAGGCTCTTAGGTTTGGAAAGGGAAGGAGTTGGATATCACATTTCATGTTAGAGGAAGGATCTCAGGTTTGGTATTAGAAGCATTGAGATATCACATCTCATGCTATAGGAAGGGTCTCAGGATTGGAATGGGAAGCAGTTGGATATGACATCATGCTATAGGAAGGGTCTCAGGTTTGGTATAAGCATTGAGATATCACATCTCATGCTATAGGACGGGTCTCAGGATTGGAATGGAAGGAGTTGGATATCACATCTCATGTTATAGGAAGGAATACAGGTTTGGTATTAGAAGCATTGAGACATCACATCTCATGCTATAGGAAGGGTGTCAGGGTTGGAATAGGAAGGAGTTGGATATCACATCTCATCCAATAGGAAGGGTCTCAGGTTTGGAATGGGAAGGAATTGGATATCACATCTCATGTTATAGGAAGGATCTCAGGTTTGGTATTAGAAGCATTGAGATATCACATCTCATGCTATAGGAAGGGTCTCAGGATTGGAATGTGAAGGATTTGGATATCACATCTCATGCTAAAGGAAGGGTCTCAGGTTTGGTAGAAGCATTGAGATATCACGTCGCTGCTATCGGAAGGGTCTCAGGATTGGATTGGGAAGGAGTTGGATATCCCTTCTCATGCTATAGGAAGGGTCTCAGGATTTGAATGGCAAGGAGTTGGATATCACATCTCATGCCATAGGAAGGGTCTCAGGTTTGGTATAAGCATTGAGATATCACATCTCTGCTATCGGAAGGGTCTCAGGATTGGATTGGGAAGGAGTTGGATATCCCTTCTCATGCTATAGGAAGTGTCTCAGGTTGGAATGGGAAGGAGTTGGATATCACATCTCATGTTATAGAAAGGGTCTCAGGATTGGAATGGGAAGGATTTGGATATCACATCTCTTGCTATAGGAAGGGTCTCAGGATTGGAATGGGTAGGAGTTGGATATTACTTTCTTGCTATAGGAAGGGTCTCATGTTTGGAATGGGAAGGAGTTGGATATCACATATGCTATAGTTAGTGTCTCAGGTTTGGAACGGGAAGGAGTTGGATATCACATCTCATGTTATAGGAAGGGTCTCAGGTTTGGTATAAGCATTGAGATATCACATCTCTGCTATCGGAAGCGGCTCAGGATTGGAATGGGAAGGAGTTGGATATCCCATCTCATGTTATAGGAAGAGTCTCTGGTTTGGTATTAGAATCATTGAGATATCACATCGCATGCTGTAGGAAGGGTCTAAGGATTGGAATGGGATGGACTTGGATATCACATCTCATGTTATAGGTAGGCTCTCAGGTTTGGTATAAGCATTGAGATATCACATCTCATGCTATAGGAAGGGTCTCAGGATTGGAATGGGAAGGAATTGGATATCACATCTCAGGCTATAGGAAGGGTCTCAGGATTGGAATGGGAAGGAGTTGGATATCACATCTCATGCTATAGGAAGGGTCTCAGGTTTGGTATAAGCATTGAGATATCACATCTCATGCTATAGGAAGGGTCTCAGGATTGGAATGGAAGGAGTTGGATATCACATCTCCTGTTATAGGAAGGATCTCAGGTTTGGTATTAGAAGCATTGAGACATCACATCTCATGCTATAGGAAGGGTCTCAGGATTGGAATGGGAAGGAGTTGGATATCAAATCTCATACTATAGGAAGGGTCTCAGGATTGGAATGGGAAGGAGTTGAATATGACATCTCATGCCGTAGGAAGGGTCTCAGGTTTGGTATAAACATTGAGATATCACATCTCTGCTATCAAAAGGGTCTCAGGATTGGAATTGGAAGGAGTTGGATATCCCATCTCATGTTATAGGAAGAGTCTCAGGTTTGGTATTAGAAGCATTGAGATATCACATCTCATGCTATAGGAAGTGTCTCAGGATTGGAATGGGAAGGACTTGGATATCACATCTCATGCTATAGGTAGGGTCTCAAGTTTGAC
Source organism: Ambystoma mexicanum (assembly GCF_040938575.1). Lineage (NCBI taxonomy): Eukaryota > Metazoa > Chordata > Amphibia > Caudata > Ambystomatidae > Ambystoma > Ambystoma mexicanum. The sequence goes on from NW_027182389.1 coordinate 139,588, forward strand.
ATTAGAAGCATTGAGATATCACATCTCATGCTATAGGAAGGGTCTGAGGATTGGAATGGGAAGGAGTTGGATATCACATCTCCTGCTATGGGAAGGGTCTCAGGTTTGGTATAAGCAGTGTTATATCACATCTCATGCTATAGGAAGTGTCTCAGGATTGGAATGGGAAGGAGTTGGATATCACATCTCATGTTATAGGAAGGATCTCAGGTGTGGTATAAGCATTGAGATATCACATCTCTGCTATCGGAAGGGTCTCAAGATTGGAATGGGAAGGAGTTGGATATTCGCATCTCATGTTATAGGAAGGGTCTCAGGTTTGGTATTAGAAGCATTGAGATATCACATCTCATGCTATAGGAAGGGTCTCAGGATTGGAATGGGAAGGACTTGGATATCACATCTCATGCTATAGGGAGTGTCTCAAGTTTGATATTAGAAGCTTTGAGATATCACATCTCATGATATCGGAAGGGTCTCAGGATTGGAATGGGAAGGAGTTGGATATCACATCTCATGATAAAGGACGGGTCTAAGGTTTGGAAGGGGAAGGATTTGGATATCACATCTCATGTTATATTACGGGTCTCAGGTTTGGTATTAGAAGCATTGAGATATCAAGTCTCATAGTATAGGAAGGGTCTCAGAATTGGAATGGGAAGGAGTTGGATATCCCATCTCATGTCCTGACATGTATATGTCAGGAAGAGTCTCTGGTTTGGTATTAGAATCATTGAGATATTCACATCGCATGCTGTAGGAAGGGTCTAAGGATTGGAATGGGATGGACTTGGATATCACATCTCATGCTATAGGTAGGCTCTCAGGTTTGGTATAAGCATTGAGATATCACATCTCATGCTATAGGAAGGGTCTCAGAATTGGAATGGGAAGGAGTTGGATATCACATCTCAAGCTATAGGAAGGGTCTCAGTATTGGAATGGGAAGGACTTGGATATCACATCTCATGCTATAGGAAGGCTCTCAGGTTTGGAAGGGGAAAGAGTTGGATATCTCATTTCATGTTAGAGGTAGGATCTCAGGTTTGGTATTAGAGGCATTGAGATATCACATCTCATGCTATCAGAAGGGTCTCAGGAATGGAATGGGAAGGAGTTAGATATCACATCTCATGCTAAAGGGAGGGTCTCAGGTTTGGAAGGGGAAGGATTTGGATATCACATCTCATGTTATAGGAAGGATCTCAGGTTTGGTATTAGAAGCATTGAGATATCACATCTCATGCTATCGGAAGGATCTCAGGTTTGGTATTAGAAGCATTGAGATATCACATCTCATGCTATCAGAAGAGTCTCAGGATTGGAATAGGAAGGAGTTGGATATCACATTTCATGCTAAAGGGAGGGTCTCAGGTTTGGAAGGGGAAGGATTTGGATATCACATCTCATGTTATCGGAAGGATCTCACGTTTGGTATTAGAAGTATTGAGATATCATATCTCATGCTATAGGAAGGGTCTCAGGATTGGAATGGGAAGGAGTTGGATATCACATCTCATGATATAGGGAGGGTCTCAGGATTGGAATGGGAAGGACTTAGATATCACATATCATGCTATAGGGAGGGTCTCAGTTTTGATATTAGAAGCATTGAGATATCACATCTCATGCTATCGGAAGTGTCTCAGGATTGGAATGGGAAGGAGCTGGATATCACATCTCATGCTAAAGGAAAGGTCTCAGGTTTGGAACGAGAAGGATTTGGATATCACATCTCATGTTATAGGAAGGGTCTCAAGTTTGGTATAAGCATTGAGATATCACATCTCTGCTATCGGAAGTGTCTCAGGATTGGAATGGGAAGGAGTTGGATATCCCATCTCATGTTATAGGACGGGTCACAGGTTTGTTATTAGAATCATTGAGATATCATATTGCATGCTGTAGGAAGGGTCTAAGGGTTGGAATGTGAAGGACTTGGATATCACATCTCATGCTATAGATAGGCTCTTAGGTTTGGAAAGGGAAGGAGTTGGATATCACATTTCATGTTAGAGGAAGGATCTCAGGTTTGGTATTAGAAGCATTGAGATATCACATCTCATGCTATAGGAAGGGTCTCAGGATTGGAATGGGAAGCAGTTGGATATCACATCTCATGCTATAGGAAGGGTCTCAGGTTTGGTATAAGCATTGAAATATCACATCTCATGCTATAGGACGGGTCTCAGGATTGGAATGGAAGGAGTTGGATATCACATCTCATGTTATAGGAAGGATCTCAGGTTTGGTATTAGAAGCTTTGAGACATCACATCTCATGCTATAGGAAGGGTCTCAGGGTTGGAATGGGAAGGAGCTGGATATCACATCTCATCCAATAGGAAGGGTCTCAGGTTTGGAATGGGAAGGAATTGGATATCACATCTCATGTTATAGGAAGGATTTCAGGTTTGGTATTAGAAGCATTGAGATATCACATCTCATGCTATAGGAAGGGTCTCAGGATTGGAATGTGAAGGATTTGGATATCACATCTCATGCTAAAGGAAGGGTCTCAGGTTTGGTAGAAGCATTGAGATATCACGTCGCTGCTATCGGAAGGGTCTCAGGATTGGATTGGGAAGGAGTTGGATATCCCTTCTCATGCTATAGGAAGGGTCTCAGGATTTGAATGGCAAGGAGTTGGATATCACATCTCATGCCATAGGAAGGGTCTCAGGTTTGGTATAAGCATTGAGATATCACATCTCTGCTATCGGAAGGGTCTCAGGATTGGATTGGGAAGGAGTTGGATATCCCTTCTCATGCTATAGGAAGTGTCTCAGGTTGGAATGGGAAGAAGTTGGATATCACATCTCATGTTATAGGAAGGGTCTCAGGATTGGAATGGGAAGGATTTGGATATCACATCTCTTGCTATAGGAAGGGTCTCAGGATTGGAATGGGTAGAAGTTGGATATTACTTTCTTGCTATAGGAAGGGTCTCATGTTTGGAATGGGAAGGAGTTGGATATCACATATGCTATAGTTAGTGTCTCAGGTTTGGAACGGGAAGGAGTTGGATATCACATCTCATGTTATAGGAAGGGTCTCAGGTTTGGTATAAGCATTGAGATATCACATCTCTGCTATCGGAAGCGGCTCAGGATTGGAATGGGAAGGAGTTGGATATCCCATCTCATGTTATAGGAAGAGTCTCTGGTTTGGTATTAGAATCATTGAGATATCACATCGCATGCTGTAGGAAGGGTCTAAGGATTGGAATGGGATGGACTTGGATATCACATCTCATGTTATAGGTAGGCTCTCAGGTTTGGTATAAGCATTGAGATATCACATCTCATGCTATAGGAAGGGTCTCAGGATTGGAATGGGAAGGAATCGGATATCACATCTCAGGCTATAGGAAGGGTCTCAGGATTGGAATGGGAAGGAGTTGGATATCACATCTCATGCTATAGGAAGGGTCTCAGGTTTGGTATAAGCATTGATATATCACATCTCATGCTATAGGAAGGATCTCAGGATTGGAATGGAAGGAGTTGGATATCACATCTCATGTTATAGGAAGGATCTCAGGTTTGGTATTAGAAGCATTGAGACATCACATCTCATGCTATAGGAAGGGTCTCAGGATTGGAATGGGAAGGAGTTGGATATCAAATCTCATGCTATAGGAAGGGTCTCAGGATTGGAATGGGAAGGAGTTGAATATGACATCTCATGCCGTAGGAAGGGTCTCAGGTTTGGTATAAACATTGAGATATCACATCTCTGCTATCAAAAGGGTCTCAGGATTGGAATTGGAAGGAGTTGGATATCCCATCTCATGTTATAGGAAGAGTCTCAGGTTTGGTATTAGAAGCATTGAGATATCACATCTCATGCTATAGGAAGTGTCTCAGGATTGGAATGGGAAGGACTTGGATATCACATCTCATGCTATATGTAGGGTCTCAAGTTTGACATTAGAAGCATTGAGATATCACATCTCATGCTATAGGAAGGGTCTGAAGATTGGAATGGGAAGGAGTTGGATATCACATCTCCTGCTATGGGAAGGGTCTCAGGATTGGAATGGGAAGGAGTTGGATATCACATCTCATGTTATAGGAAGGATCTCAGGTGTGGTATAAGCATTGAGATATCACATCTCTGCTATCGGAAGGGTCTCAAGATTGGAATGGGAAGGAGTTGGATATTCCCATCTCATGTTATAGGAAGGGTCTCAGGTTTGGTATTAGAAGCATTGAGATATCACATCTCATGCTATAGGAAGGGTCTCAGGATTGGAATGGGAAGGACTTGGATATCACATCTCATGCTATAGGGAGGGTCTCAAGTTTGATATTAGAAGCTTTGAGATATCACATCTCATGATATCGGAAGGGTCTCAGGATTGGAATGGGAAGGAGTTGGATATCACATCTCATGATAAAGGAAGGGTCTAAGGTTTGGAAGGGGAAGGATTTGGATATCACATCTCATGTTATATTACGGGTCTCAGGTTTGGTATTAGAAGCATTGAGATATCAAGTCTCATAGTATAGGAAGGGTCTCAGAATTGGAATGGGAAGGAGTTGGATATCCCATCTCATGTTATAGGAAGAGTCTCTGGTTTGGTATTAGAATCATTGAGATATTCACATCGCATGCTGTAGGAAGGGTCTAAGGATTGGAATGGGATGGACTTGGATATCACATCTCATGCTATAGGTAGGCTCTCAGGTTTGGTATAAGCATTGAGATATCACATCTCATGCTATAGGAAGGGTCTCAGAATTGGAATGGGAAGGAGTTGGATATCACATCTCAAGCTATAGGAAGGGTCTCAGTATTGGAATGGGAAGGACTTGGATATCACATCTCATGCTATAGGAAGGCTCTCAGGTTTGGAAGGGGAAAGAGTTGGATATCTCATTTCATGTTAGAGGTAGGATCTCAGGTTTGGTATTAGAGGCATTGAGATATCACATCTCATGCTATCAGAAGGGTCTCAGGAATGGAATGGGAAGGAGTTAGATATCACATCTCATGCTAAAGGGAGGGTCTCAGGTTTGGAAGGGGAAGGATTTGGATATCACATCTCATGTTATAGGAAGGATCTCAGGTTTGGTATTAGAAGCATTGAGATATCACATCTCATGCTATCGGAAGTATCTCAGGTTTGGTATTAGAAGCATTGAGATATCACATCTCATGCTATCAGAAGAGTCTCAGGATTGGAATAGGAAGGAGTTGGATATCACATTTCATGCTAAAGGGAGGGTCTCAGGTTTGGAAGGGGAAGGATTTGGATATCACATCTCATGTTATCGGAAGGATCTCACGTTTGGTATTAGAAGTATTGAGATATCATATCTCATGCTATAGGAAGGGTCTCAGGATTGGAATGGGAAGGAGTTGGATATCACATCTCATGCTATAGGGAGGGTCTCAGGATTGGAATGGGAAGAACTTAGATATCACATATCATGCTATAGGGAGGGTCTCAGTTTTGATATTAGAAGCATTGAGATATCACATCTCATGCTATCGGAAGTGTCTCAGGATTGGAATGGGAAGGAGCTGGATATCACATCTCATGCTAAAGGAAGGGTCTCAGGTTTGGAACGAGAAGGATTTGGATATCACATCTCATGTTATAGGAAGGGTCTCAGGTTTGGTATAAGCATTGAGATATCACATCTCTGCTATCGGAAGAGTCTCAGGATTGGAATGGGAAGGAGTTGGATATCCCATCTCATGTTATAGGACGGGTCTCAGGTTTGTTATTAGAATCATTGAGATATCATATTGCATGCTGTAGGAAGGGTCTAAGGGTTGGAATGTGAAGGACTTGGATATCACATCTCATGCTATAGATAGGCTCTTAGGTTTGGAAAGGGAAGGAGTTGGATATCACATTTCATGTTAGAGGAAGGATCTCAGGTTTGGTATTAGAAGCATTGAGATATCACATCTCATGCTATAGGAAGGGTCTCAGGATTGGAATGGGAAGCAGTTGGATATGACATCTCATGCTATAGGAAGGGTCTCAGGTTTGGTATAAGCATTAAGATATCACATCTCATGCTATAGGACGGGTCTCAGGATTGGAATGGAAGGAGTTGGATATCACATCTCATGTTATAGGAAGGATCTCAGGTTTGGTATTAGAAGCATTGAGACATCACATCTCATGCTATAGGAAGGGTCTCAGGGTTGGAATGGGAAGGAGTTGGTTATCACATCTCATCCAATAGGAAGGGTCTCAGGTTTGGAATGGGAAGGAATTGGATATCACATCTCATGTTATAGGAAGGATCTCAGGTTTGGTATTAGAAGCATTGAGATATCACATCTCATGCTATAGGAAGGGTCTCAGGATTGGAATGTGAAGGATTTGGATATCACATCTCATGCTAAAGGAAGGGACTCAGGTTTGGTAGAAGCATTGAGATATCACGTCGCTGCTATCGGAAGGGTCTCAGGATTGGATTGGGAAGGAGTTGGATATCCCTTCTCATGCTATAGGAAGGGTCTCAGGATTTGAATGGCAAGGAGTTGGATATCACATCTCATGCCATAGGAAGGGTCTCAGGTTTGGTATAAGCATTGAGATATCACATCTCTGCTATCGGAAGGGTCTCAGGATTGGATTGGGAAGGAGTTGGATATCCCTTCTCATGCTATAGGAAGTGTCTCAGGTTGGAATGGGAAGGAGTTGGATATCACATCTCATGTTATAGGAAGGGTCTCAGGATTGGAATGGGAAGGATTTGGATATCACATCTCTTGCTATAGGAAGGGTCTCAGGATTGGAATGGGTAGGAGTTGGATATTATTTTCTTGCTATAGGAAGGGTCTCATGTTTGGAATGGGAAGGAGTTGGATATCACATATGCTATAGTTAGTGTCTCAGGTTTGGAACGGGAAGGAGTTGGATATCACATCTCATGTTATAGGAAGGGTCTCAGGTTTGGTAGAAGCATTGAGATATCACATCTCTGCTATCAGAAGCGGCTCAGGATTGGAATGGGAAGGAGTTGGATATCCCATCTCATGTTATAGGAAGAGTCTCTGGTTTGGTATTAGAATCATTGAGATATCACATCGCATGCTGTAGGAAGGGTCTAAGGATTGGAATGGGATGGACTTGGATATCACATCTCATGTTATAGGTAGGCTCTCAGGTTTGGTATAAGCATTGAGATATCACATCTCATGCTATAGGAAGGGTCTCAGGATTGGAATGGGAAGGAATTGGATATCACATCTCAGGCTATAGGAAGGGTCTCAGGATTGGAATGGGAAGGAGTTGGATATCACATCTCATGCTATAGGAAGGGTCTCAGGTTTGGTATAAGCATTGAGATATCACATCTCATGCTATAGGAAGGGTCTCAGGATTGGAATGGAAGTAGTTGGATATCACATCTCATGTTATAGGAAGGATCTCAGGTTTGGTATTAGAAGCATTGAGACATCACATCTCATGCTATAGGAAGGGTCTCAGGATTGGAATGGGAAGGAGTTGGATATCAAATCCCATGCTATAGGAAGGGTCTCAGGATTGGAATGGGAAGGAGTTGAATATGACATCTCATGCCGTAGGAAGGGTCTCAGGTTTGGTATAAACATTGAGATATCACATCTCTGCTATCAAAAGGGTCTCAGGATTGGAATTGGAAGGAGTTGGATATCCCATCTCATGTTATAGGAAGAGTCTCAGGTTTGGTATTAGAAGCATTGAGATATCACATCTCATGCTATAGGAAGTGTCTCAGGATTGGAATGGGAAGGACTTGGATATCACATCTCATGCTATAGGTAGGGTCTCAAGTTTAACATTAGAAGCATTGAGATATCACATCTCATGCTATAGGAAGGGTCTGAGGATTGGAATGGGAAGGAGTTGGATATCACATCTCCTGCTATGGGAAGGGTCTCAGGTTTGGTATAAGCAGTGAGATATCACATCTCATGCTATAGGAAGTGTCTCAGGATTGGAATGGGAAGGAGTTGGATATCACATCTCATGTTATAGGAAGGATCTCAGGTGTGGTATAAGCATTGAGATATCACATCTCTGCTATCGGAAGGGTCTCAAGATTGGAATGGGAAGGAGTTGGATATTCCCATCTCATGTTATAGGAAGGGTCTCAGGTTTGGTATTAGAAGCATTGAGATATCACATCTCATGCTATAGGAAGGGTCTCAGGATTGGAATGGGAAGGACTTGGATATCACATCTCATGCTATAGGGAGGGTCTCAAGTTTGATATTAGAAGCTTTGAGATATCACATCTCATGATATCGGAAGGGTCTCAGGATTGGAATGGGAAGGAGTTGGATATCACATCTCATGATAAAGGACGGGTCTAAGGTTTGGAAGGGGAAGGATTTGGATATCACATCTCATGTTATATTACGGGTCTCAGGTTTGGTATTAGAAGCATTGAGATATCAAGTCTCATAGTATAGGAAGGGTCTCAGAATTGGAATGGGAAGGAGTTGGATATCCCATCTCATGTTATAGGAAGAGTCTCTGGTTTGGTATTAGAATCATTGAGATATTCACATCGCATGCTGTAGGAAGGGTCTAAGGATTGGAATGGGATGGACTTGGATATCACATCTCATGCTATAGGTAGGCTCTCAGGTTTGGTATAAGCATTGAGATATCACATCTCATGCTATAGGAAGGGTCTCAGAATTGGGATGGGAAGGAGTTGGATATCACATCTCAAGCTATAGGAAGGGTCTCAGTATTGGAATGGGAAGGACTTGGATATCACATCTCATGCTATAGGAAGGCTCTCAGGTTTGGAAGGGGAAAGAGTTGGATATCTCATTTCATGTTAGAGGTAGGATCTCAGGTTTGGTATTAGAGGCATTGAGATATCACATCTCATGCTAAAGGGAGGGTCTCAGGAATGGAATGGGAAGGAGTTAGATATCACATCTCATGCTAAAGGGAGGGTCTCAGGTTTGGAAGGGGAAGGATTTGGATATCACATCTCATGTTATAGGAAGGATCTCAGGTTTGGTATTAGAAGCATTGAGATATCACATCTCATGCTATCGGAAGGATCTCAGGTTTGGTATTAGAAGCATTGAGATATCACATCTCATGCTATCAGAAGAGTCTCAGGATTGGAATAGGAAGGAGTTGGATATCACATTTCATGCTAAAGGGAGGGTCTCAGGTTTGGAAGGGGAAGGATTTGGATATCACATCTCATGTTATCGGAAGGATCTCACGTTTGGTATTAGAAGTATTGAGATATCATATCTCATGCTATAGGAAGGGTCTCAGGATTGGAATGGGAAGGAGTTGGATATCACATCTCATGCTATAGGGAGGGTCTCAGGATTGGAATGGGAAGGACTTAGATATCACATATCATGCTATAGGGAGGGTCTCAGTTTTGATATTAGAAGCATTGAGATATCACATCTCATGCTATCGGAAGTGTCTCAGGATTGGAATGGGAAGGAGCTGGATATCACATCTCATGCTAAAGGAAGGGTCTCAGGTTTGGAACGAGAAGGATTTGGATATCACATCTCATGTTATAGGAAGGGTCTCAGGTTTGGTATAAGCATTGAGATATCACATCTCTGCTATCGGAAGAGTCTCAGGATTGGAATGGGAAGGAGTTGGATATCCCATCTCATGTTATAGGACGGGTCTCAGGTTTGTTATTAGAATCATTGAGATATCATATTGCATGCTGTAGGAAGGGTCTAAGGGTTGGAATGTGAAGGACTTGGATATCACATCTCATGCTATAGATAGGCTCTTAGGTTTGGAAAGGGAAGGAGTTGGATATCACATTTCATGTTAGAGGAAGGATCTCAGGTTTGGTATTAGAAGCATTGAGATATCACATCTCATGCTATAGGAAGGGTCTCAGGATTGGAATGGGAAGCAGTTGGATATGACATCTCATGCTATAGGAAGGGTCTCAGGTTTGGTATAAGCATTGAGATATCACATCTCATGCTATAGGACGGGTCTCAGGATTGGAATGGAAGGAGTTGGATATCACATCTCATGTTATAGGAAGGATCTCAGGTTTGGTATTAGAAGCATTGAGACATCACATCTCATGCTATAGGAAGGGTCTCAGGGTTGGAATGGGAAGGAGTTGGTTATCACATCTCATCCAATAAGAAGGGTCTCAGGTTTGGAATGGGAAGGAATTGGATATCACATCTCATGTTATAGGAAGGATCTCAGGTTTGGTATTAGAAGCATTGAGGTATCACATCTCATGCTATAGGAAGGGTCTCAGGATTGGAATGTGAAGGATTTGGATATCACATCTCATGCTAAAGGAAGGGTCTCAGGTTTGGTAGAAGCATTGAGATATCACGTCGCTGCTATCGGAAGGGTCTCAGGATTGGATTGGGAAGGAGTTGGATATCCCTTCTCATGCTATAGGAAGGGTCTCAGGATTTGAATGGCAAGGAGTTGGATATCACATCTCATGCCATAGGAAGGGTCTCAGGTTTGGTATAAGCATTGAGATATCACATCTCTGCTATCGGAAGGGTCTCAGGATTGGATTGGGAAGGAGTTGGATATCCCTTCTCATGCTATAGGAAGTGTCTCAGGTTGGAATGGGAAGGAGTTGGATATCACATCTCATGTTATAGGAAGGGTCTCAGGATTGGAATGGGAAGGATTTGGATATCACATCTCTTGCTATAGGAAGGGTCTCAGGATTGGAATGGGTAGGAGTTGGATATTATTTTCTTGCTATAGGAAGGGTCTCATGTTTGGAATGGGAAGGAGTTGGATATCACATATGCTATAGTTAGTGTCTCAGGTTTGGAACGGGAAGGAGTTGGATATCACATCTCATGTTATAGGAAGGGTCTCAGGTTTGGTATAAGCATTGAGATATCACATCTCTGCTATCAGAAGCGGCTCAGGATTGGAATGGGAAGGAGTTGGATATCCCATCTCATGTTATAGGAAGAGTCTCTGGTTTGGTATTAGAATCATTGAGATATCACATCGCATGCTGTAGGAAGGGTCTAAGGATTGGAATGGGATGGACTTGGATATCACATCTCATGTTATAGGTAGGCTCTCAGGTTTGGTATAAGCATTGAGATATCACATCTCATGCTATAGGAAGGGTCTCAGGATTGGAATGGGAAGGAATTGGATATCACATCTCAGGCTATAGGAAGGGTCTCAGGATTGGAATGGAAGTAGTTGGATATCACATCTCATGTTATAGGAAGGATCTCAGGTTTGGTATTAGAAGCATTGAGACATCACATCTCATGCTATAGGAAGGGTCTCAGGATTGGAATGGGAAGGAGTTGGATATCAAATCCCATGCTATAGGAAGGGTCTCAGGATTGGAATGGGAAGGAGTTGAATATGACATCTCATGCCGTAGGAAGGGTCTCAGGTTTGGTATAAACATTGAGATATCACATCTCTGCTATCAAAAGGGTCTCAGGATTGGAATTGGAAGGAGTTGGATATCCCATCTCATGTTATAGGAAGAGTCTCAGGTTTGGTATTAGAAGCATTGAGATATCACATCTCATGCTATAGGAAGTGTCTCAGGATTGGAATGGGAAGGACTTGGATATCACATCTCATGCTATAGGTAGGGTCTCAAGTTTGACATTAGAAGCATTGAGATATCACATCTCATGCTATAGGAAGGGTCTGAGGATTGGAATGGGAAGGAGTTGGATATCACATCTCCTGCTATGGGAAGGGTCTCAGGTTTGGTATAAGCAGTGAGATATCACATCTCATGCTATAGGAAGTGTCTCAGGATTGGAATGGGAAGGAGTTGGATATCACATCTCATGTTATAGGAAGGATCTCAGGTGTGGTATAAGCATTGAGATATCACATCTCTGCTATCGGAAGGGTCTCAAGATTGGAATGGGAAGGAGTTGGATATTCCCATCTCATGTTATAGGAAGGGTCTCAGGTTTGGTATTAGAAGCATTGAGATATCACATCTCATGCTATAGGAAGGGTCTCAGGATTGGAATGGGAAGGACTTGGATATCACATCTCATGCTATAGGGAGGGTCTCAAGTTTGATATTAGAAGCTTTGAGATATCACATCTCATGATATCGGAAGGGTCTCAGGATTGGAATGGGAAGGAGTTGGATATCACATCTCATGATAAAGGACGGGTCTAAGGTTTGGAAGGGGAAGGATTTGGATATCACATCTCATGTTATATTACGGGTCTCAGGTTTGGTATTAGAAGCATTGAGATATCAAGTCTCATAGTATAGGAAGGGTCTCAGAATTGGAATGGGAAGGAGTTGGATATCCCATCTCATGTTATAGGAAGAGTCTCTGGTTTGGTATTAGAATCATTGAGATATTCACATCGCATGCTGTAGGAAGGGTCTAAGGATTGGAATGGGATGGACTTGGATATCACATCTCATGCTATAGGTAGGCTCTCAGGTTTGGTATAAGCATTGAGATATCACATCTCATGCTATAGGAAGGGTCTCAGAATTGGAATGGGAAGGAGTTGGATATCACATCTCAAGCTATAGGAAGGGTCTCAGTATTGGAATGGGAAGGACTTGGATATCACATCTCATGCTATAGGAAGGCTCTCAGGTTTGGAAGGGGAAAGAGTTGGATATCTCATTTCATGTTAGAGGTAGGATCTCAGGTTTGGTATTAGAGGCATTGAGATATCACATCTCATGCTATCAGAAGGGTCTCAGGAATGGAATGGGAAGGAGTTAGATATCACATCTCATGCTAAAGGGAGGGTCTCAGGTTTGGAAGGGGAAGGATTTGGATATCACATCTCATGTTATAGGAAGGATCTCAGGTTTGGTATTAGAACCATTGAGATATCACATCTCATGCTATCGGAAGGATCTCAGGTTTGGTATTAGAAGCATTGAGATATCACATCTCATGCTATCAGAAGAGTCTCAGGATTGGAATAGTAACATGTTACTGACCCTTCCTATAGCTTGAGATGTGATATCCAACTCCTTCCCTTTCCAATCCTGAGACCCTTCCTATAGCATGAGATGTGATATCTCAATGCTTCTAATACCAAACCTGAGATCCTTCCTATAACATGAGATGTGATATCCAAATCCTTCCACTTCCAAACCTGAGACCCTCCCTTTAGCATGAGATGTGATATCCGACTCCTTCCCATTCCAATCCTGAGACCCTTCTGATAGCATGAGATGTGATATCTCAATGTCTATAATACCAAACCTGAGATCCTTCCGATAGCATGAGATGTGATATCTCAATGCTTCTAATACCAAACCTGAGATCCTTCCTATAACATGAAATGTGATATCCAAATCCTTCCAAATCCAATCCTGATACCCTTCCGATAGCATGAGATGTGATATCCCAATGCTTCTACAAAACCTGAAACCCATACATGGCATGAGATTTGATATCAAACTCCTTCCCATTCCAATCCTGAGACACTTCCTATAGCATGAGATGTGATATCTCAATGCTTCTAATACCAAACCTGAGACTCTTCCTATAACATGAGATGGGATATCCAACTCCTTCCCATTCCAATCCTGAGACCCTTCCGATAGCAGAGATGTGATATCTCAATGCTTATACCAAACCTGAGACCCTTCCTATGGCATGAGATGTCATATACAACTCCTTCCCATTCCAATCCTGAGACCCTTCCTATAGCATGAGATGTGATATCTCAATGCTTATACCAAACCTGAGACCCATACATGGCATGAGATGTGATATCAAACTCCTTCCCATTCCAATCCTGAGACCATTCCTATAGCATGAGATGTGATATCTCAATGCTTCTAATACCAAACCTGAGACTCTTCCTATAACATGAGATGGGATATCCAACTCCTTCCCATTCCAATCCTGAGACCCTTCCGATAGCAGAGATGTGATATCTCAATGCTTATACCAATCCTGAGACCCTTCCTATAGCATGAGATGTGATGTCTCAATGCTTCTAATACCAAACCTGAGATCCTTCCTATAACATCAGATGTGATATCCAACTCCTTCCCATTCCAATCCTGAGACCCTTCCTATAGCATGAGATGTGATATCTCAATGTTCTTACCAAACCTGAGACCCTTCCTATAGCATGAGATGTGATATCCAACTCCTTCCCATTCCAATCCTGAGACCCTTCCTATAGCATTAGATGTGATATCTCAATGCCTCTAATACCAAATCTGAGATCCTTCCTCTAACATGAAATGTGATATCCAACTCCTTCCCTTTCCAAACCTGAGAGCCTACCTATAGCATGAGATGTGATATCCAAGACCTTCCCATTCCAATCCTTAGACCCTTCCTACAGCATACAATATGATATCTCAATGATTCTAATAACAAACATGAGACCCGTCCTATAACATGAGATGTGATATCCAACTCCTTCCCATTCCAATCCTGAGACACTTCCGATAGCAGAGATGTGATATCTCAATGCTTATTCCAAACCTGAGACCCTTCCTATAGCATGAGATGTGATATCCAACTCCTTCCCGTTCCAAACCTGAGACCCTTCCTATAGCATGTGATATCCAACTCCTTCCCATTCCAAACATGAGACCCTTCCTATAGCATGAGATGTGATATCTGAATGCCTCTAATACCAAACCTGAAATCCTTCCTCTAACATGAAATGTCATATCCAACTCCTTCCCTTTCCAAACCTGAGAGCCTACCTATAGCATGAGATGTGATATCCAAGACCTTCCCATTCCAATCCTTAGACCCTTCCTACAGCATACAATATGATATCTCAATGATTCTAATAACAAACCTGAGACCCGTCCTATAACATGAGATGTGATATCCAACTCCTTCCCATTCCAATCCTGAGACACTTCCGATAGCAGAGATGTGATATCTCAATGCTTATTCCAAACCTGAGACCCTTCCTATAGCATGAGATGTGATATCCAACTTCTTCCCGTTCCAAACCTGAGACCCTTCCTATAGCATATGTGATATCCAACTCCTTCCCATTCCAAACATGAGACCCTTCCTATAGCAAGAATTTAATATCCAACTCCTTCCCATTCCAATCCTGAGACCCTTCCTACAGCATGCGATGTGATATCTCAATGCTTCTAATACCAAACCTGAGACCCGTCCTATAACATGAGATGGGATATCCAACTCCTTCCCGTTCCAAACCTGAGACCCTTCCTATAGCATGAGATGTGATATCCAACTCCTTCCCATCCCAATCCTGAGACACTTCCGATTGCAGAGATGTGATATCTCAATGCTTATACCAAACCTGAGACTCTTCCTATAACATGAGATATGATATCCAACTCCTTCCCGTTCCAAACCTGAGACCCTTCCTATAGCATAAGATGTGATATCCAACTCCTTCCCATTCCAATCCTTAGACCCTTCCGATAGCATGAGATGTGATATCTCAATGCTTCTAATACCAAACCTGAGATCCTTCCTATAACATGAGATGTGATATCCAAATCCTTCCCCTTCCAAACCTGAGACCCTCCCTTTAGCATGAGATGTGATATCCAACTCCTTCCCATTCCAATCCTGAGACCCTTCTGATAGCATGAGATGTGATATCTCAATGCCTCTAATACCAAACCTGAGATCCTACCTCTAACATGAAATATGATATCCAACTCCTTCCCTTTCCAAACCTGAGATCCTGCCTATAGCATGAGATGTGATATCCAAGTCCTTCCCATTCCAATCCTGAGACCCTTCCTATAGCATGAGATGTGATATCTCAATGCTTATACCAAACCTGAGACCCTTCCTATGGCATGAGATGCCATATACAACTCCTTCCCATTCCAATCCTGAGACCCTGCTTATAGCATGAGATGTGATATCTCAATGCTTCTAATACCAAACCTGAGATCTTTCCTATAACATGAGATGTGATATCCAACTCCTTCCCATTCCAATCCTGAGACCATTCCTATAGCATGAGATGTGATATCTCAATGCTTATACCAAACCTGAGACCGTTCCTATAGCTTGAGATGTGATATCCAACTCCTTCCCCTTCCAAACCTGAGAGCCTTCCTATAGCATGAGATATGATATCCAAGTCCTTTCCATTCCAATCCTGAGACCCTTCCTATAACATGAGATGTGATATCCAACTCCTTCCCATTCCAACCTGAGACCCTTCCTATAG
This sequence comes from Ambystoma mexicanum, assembly GCF_040938575.1. NCBI lineage: Eukaryota > Metazoa > Chordata > Amphibia > Caudata > Ambystomatidae > Ambystoma > Ambystoma mexicanum. The sequence goes on from NW_027182389.1 coordinate 155,731, forward strand.
CATGAGATGGGATATCCAACTCCTTCCAAATCCAATCCTGATACCCTTCCGATAGCATGAGATGTGATATCCCAATGCTTCTACCAAACCTGAGACCCATACTATGGCATGAGATGTGATATCAAACTCCTTCCCATTCCAACCTGAGACCCTTCCTATAGCATGAGATGGGATATCCAACTCCTTCCAAATCCAATCCTGAAATCCTTCCGATAGCATGAGATGTGATATCCCAATGCTTCTACCAAACCTGAGACCCATACTATGGCATGAGATGTGATATCCAACTCCTTCCCATTCCAATTCTGAGACTCTTCTGATAGCATGAGATGTGATATCTCAATGCCTCTAATACCAAACCTGAGATCCTACCTCTAACATGAAATGTGATATCCAACTCTTTCCCGTTGCAAACCTGAGAGCCTTCCTATAGCATGAGATGTGATATCCAAGTCCTTCCCATTCCAATCCTGAGACCCTTCCTATAACATGAGATGTGATATCCAACTCCTTCCCATTCCAACCTGAGACCCTTCCTATAGCATGAGATGGGATATCCAACTCCTTCCAAATCCAATCCTGATACCCTTCCGATAGCATGAGATGTGATATCCCAATGCTTCTACCAAACCTGAGACCCATACTATGGCATGAGATGTGATATCAAACTCCTTCCCATTCCAATCCTGTGACCCTTCCTATAGCTTGAGATGTGATATCCAACTCCTTCCCATTCCAATTCTGAGACCCTTCCTATACAATGAGACTTGATATCTCAATGCTTCTAATACCAAACCTGAGACCCGTCCTATAACATGAGATGTGATATCCAAATCCTTCCCCTTCCAAACCTTAGACCCTTCCTTTATCATGAGATGTGATATCCAACTCCTTCCCATTCCAATCCTGAGACTCTTCCTATAGCATGAGATGTGATATCCAACTCCTTCCCATTCCAATCCTGAGACCCTTCCGATAGCAGAGATGTGATATCTCAATGCTTATACCAAACCTGAGATCCTTCCTATAACATGAGATGTGATATCCAACTCCTTCCCATTCCAATCCTGAGACAATTCCTATAGCATGAGATGTGATATCTCACTGCTTATACCAAACCTGAGACCCTTCCTATAGCATGAGATGTGATATCCAACTCCTTCCCATTCCAATCCTGAGACCCTTATGATAGCATGAAATGTGATATCTCAATGCCTCTAATACCAAACCTGAGATCCTTCCTATAACATGAGATGTGATATCCAAATCCTTCCCCTTCCAAACCTGAGACCCTCCCTTTAGCATGAGATGTGATATCCAACTCCTTCCCATTCCAATCCTGAGACCCTTCTGATAGCATGAGATGTGATATCTCAATGCCTCTAATACCAAACCTGATATCCTACCTCTAACATGAAATGTGATATCCAACTCCTTCCCTTTCCAAACCTGAGACCCTGCCTATAGCATGAGATGTGATATCCAAGTCCTTCCCATTCCAATCCTGAGACCCTTCCTATAGCATGTGATGTGATATCTCAATGCTTATACCAAACCTGAGACCCTTCCTATGGCATGAGATGTCATATACAACTCCTTCCCATTCCAATCCTGAGACCCTTCCTATAGCATGTGATGTGATATCTCAATGCTTATACCAAACCTGAGACCCTTCCTATAGCTTGAGATATGATATCCAACTCCTTCCCATTCCAATCCTGAGACCCTTCCGATAGCATGAGATGTGATATCTCAATACTTCTAATACCAAACCTGAGATCCTTCCGATAACATGAGATGTGATATCCAGATCCTTCCCCTTCCAAACCTGAGACCCTCCCTTTAGCATGAGATGTGATATCCAACTCCTTCCCATTCCAATCCTGAGACCCTTCTGATAGCATGAGATGTGATATCTCAATGCTTCTAATACCAAACCTGAGATCCTTCCGATAGCATGAGATGTGATATCTCAATGCTTCTAATACCAAACCTGAGATCCTTCCTCTAACATGAAATGTGATATCCAACTCCTTCCCTTTCCAAACCTGAGAGCCTATCCATAGCATGAGATGTAATATCCAAGTCCTTCCCATTCCAATCCTTAGACCCTTCCTACAGCATGCAATATATATGATATCTCAATGATTCTAATAACAATCCTGAGACCCGTCCTATAACATGAGATGGGATATCCAACTCCTTCCCATCCCAATCCTGAGACACTTCCGATTGCAGAGATGTGATATCTCAATGCTTATACCAAACCTGAGACTCTTCCTATAACATGAGATGTGATATCTGTTAGGAAAGATTTCGTAATTGTAGGTAATTTTCCTTCCATGTGGCAACCCCTAAACTTTTTGCTGTTGTTTTTCACCTTGTTCTCGACTTTGCCAGAGAAGTGCAGCCTTCTGCCGCACTCCTCTGGGCTTTCGCTCCTTTCCTACGGGGAAACTGACATGGCCTTAAGACAGTCAGTACCGGGAAACGCTGTTTTCCGTAGTTTCTTTTATCATGTTGCGGCTTTCGTGCAACATGACACAAGAGGGCACTGTAAGCTAAGTTACTGCTCTCTTGGGATTCTAGCCTTCTACAGGCCCTAGATACTCTTTCAGGATTGTAACTGATCGGTGCAAGTGATTCACGGACGGGAATGGTGGCAGCGATCGTTTCTTGTGTTTTGAGCTCCTTTTGGCGTTCTAAGCGCGTTTCTCGCACTTAACCCAAAATGGTGGCCTGGCTCCCAAAATGGCCAGACCACGAGGCTCCTTTGTCCTGTCCGCTGACCGTCTTGCTCCCTTCACCTTCCCCAGGTCGAGCCGACCCGGGGCCTTCCTTATTTGGGCATGTACTTTCCCGCGAAACACGGATGCTTTCGCGGGCTTCTACATGTCTTGTGTGTGCCTCCAGGATGTGGGCTGGGATGTCTGGTCCTGTGTGAATGCCTGGGACCACCGTGGTCCGTGATAGGTCCACGAATGGTGTGAGTGTTGATGAGCGGATCTCCCATTGGGTCCCCACCGTTTTGGCGCGAAGGGAACCGTGGATAAGAGGGGGCTGGAAACACCACTACCATGTCGATCTCCTGAGTTCTCACGAACGAAGGAATACAGGAGCCAAGTATCCTGCAACCAAGAGGCTGAACCGAGGAATCGCTGGTGACCAGCTGAAGGACTGCTCCTCTGCACTGCTGTTGCCTTGTGAAACCCTTTTCACCTTTGATCGAACCAGAAGGCCTGTACTAGTACTTCGACCCTTGGAATAGCGGGGACAGCTATTCTCGGCATCTTCACCAGCTCCTGCTAGTAAGCCTTCGGAAGCGTCTCTGGGCCATCCAGCAGACTGACCAGCCTACACAGGAGTCTTGCTCTGTAACTGCCACCAGGTTGTGTAGTATATCGAGTCCTTGTCACTCTCACACGATTCGTACACTTGGCGTTCCCAGGTCTGAAGTGAGTAGTGTACATTTGGCTCAGATACACACGGCCGCTCCGTTGCCCTGCTGTGGTAACAAACTGTGCGGGTTCCTTCGTTTGGGACGTCTTTTACTCAACTCTGCTGCTGCAGACTCAACACGACGACGAGACGTCCCCTGCTCTTCTGAACCTGCCAGCGACTGAAACTGACGCGGAGAAGCCTGGGTCTGCTTGCATCGGGGACCGGTGAGTAGCATAGCTAGGAACTGGTCGCCCTCCTGCAGGAGCCCATAGCTTTTCCCCGCTGTGTCAATACAGCACGCCTTTCCGTACTCGCGCTCTGCTTCTGCCCACAGTGGAGGCTGCGCTTGAGTCGCGGAACACTGTTCTTCTTCGTTTGTGCACTAAACTGAACTGCCTGATCTCCCTCGAAGAGACTCCCCTTTTGCCCGTTGGCACCAGCGTGTGCAGGTACTTTTGAGCACAAGGCTCCACTCTTTGTAGGGCTCGGACTTCCTTTTAGTTAGGTGCCTCTGAAGGCGGACTGGGTCTAAGCATTATTTCGCACTGCCTGTTTTCCTTCCCTTTTAGGTGGACTACACATTTCGTGCATCTAACGCTTGAGACTTGTTTGTATTTGTGTATATATTGTATTGGTATGGTATGTGTTGGTTTACTAGAGTTGTATTGTGATTTCTCGCTACGGTCATTGTTTTAAAGGCCTTGGAATAAATGTGTATATATTTTTAATATAGCACCTGTTTGGAGTAGTTTGTAAGTGTCCTTGCTTTGTGTGCTCATTGCAGGCTTTCAGTCACCCTCACCCCTCTTGAGACCTAGTCTTGACCGCCGCGATCGCTACCTTGATTGGTCTGGCTTGTCCAGAGGTTACCCTGTTCCAAGTAATTAGGTTGGCCTCCTGAACTTCTGCGCCACCAGGACAGAGTTCAGAAATCCGTCTTAAGAAATTGGTGTACAGCGGTGGGATACCACTGAAGGTATCCAGTGTTGCGCACGAACTAAGGCATTTCAAGTTATTCCTACCAGGACACGTAGTGAATTGTTGTAGTATAACTTTAAAAAGGCCATAGTCCTATCTAACAGTATGGAAACAAATACCTTGTTAACTTTAAATGCTTCCAAATCAGAAACATTGAAAAAGATGTGTGCGGAGAGAGGTGTTTCCTCTCAAGGCACGAAATTGGATATGATCCAAAGAATCGTGGCGTGGCAAGAAGCGCAGCTTGACGCTATAACTTCTGAGGACAGTGCGGAAGGAGGTGGGGCTGCTCTCACTGGTAGAACCGAGGGTTCTGCCGCTGCACTGATCCCCGCGACCACGAGGACAGGGAGGATGAGATGTCTAATGTTTCCTCTGCCAGTGTTGATGGGGAGGCTATGCTTGAATTCAAGAAGCAAGAGCTGCGGTTTAGGCAGAAGGAGCTTGAATTCAGCATAGCCAAACTAAAAATCGAACAGTCAGAAAAACAGAAAGACAGGGATCACCAGTTGGAACTGGCCAAGCTTCAGGTTGCAAATGGGTCCAAGGGTCCTTGTCATGGGTCTGGGGCCTCCTCTCATCCACGGTTTCCGAAAGATCTGGTCAGTGTGTATGAGGAAAGGAATGACATTATGGACTGGCTGAATGCGTTTGAGTATGCATGCGAAGTTCAACAAGTTGACAATGCTGATAAGATTGCCTGGTTACTCAGCAGACTGCCCCATTCTGGCTGTAGTGCCATTATGGAAATGTCGAAGGCTGAGCGAGCTGATTTCGCAATGTTAAAGCAAACTCTCATTTTAAAGTTTGGGAAGACTCCGGCCCAATATTTGAAACGATTCATAGAGTATAAGAAAAAGGAAGGTGGTACTTGGGTATCTTATGTCACTGAATCCTTGAAAAACTTAACTGGCTGGGTCGAAGGTTATAAGGTTTCTACCTTCGAAGGCATGATAAATCTTGTCATGCTGGAACACATTTTTGCATCTTCTTCCCCGGAGTTTAAGCAGCATTTGGCCGATTCGAAGGAGATAGATCCTAAGAAGCTGGCCATTGCAGCAGACTTATGGGTGTCACATCGAGTGTCCCATAAGGACAAAACTCATCCTGGTAAGCAGGAGGAAGGGAAAAAGTCCAAAGATAAGGAGGGTGGAGAATCTGATAAATCTTCTTCTCAAAAGGGCCACAAAAAGAAAAATAAGGGTAAGACACAAGAGAACTCACAGGGTAGTGGAGGTCAGCCTCCGAAACAGAACTCTGGTTACAATAAGCCTCCCTATGTAAACAGACCCAATGGATCTTGTTTTGCTTGTGGAGCAACTGACCACGTGAAGGGGGATCCCCGGTGTAAGGTTAGACCTTTGGGGGTCCACTCCGCTAATCTGGCCTTCTCCTCCTACGAGGAAGATGAGATTACAGGAGCATCCTTCTCCTCAGACTCATTTCCCAGCGGGATAGAGGCTGAGGTAGTTTTAGTTTCCCTGGGTTCCTGGGAGCCTAAAGTCGCAGAGGCTTATGCTAGGATTCCAGATAATACCAAGCACTACTTTAAAGACAGTGTGCTGATCAATGGAGTAGATACTCCAGCTCTTAGGGATAGTGGGTGCAGTCGAACTGTAGTGGATTCTACCTTGGTAGACTCAGAGGAAGTTGCCAGAGCTACTCTGATGCCCACTAAGTTGGCTGACGGCCCACTCCGTATGTTCCCAGTAATACCTGTAAATCTTACTTTAAATGGTACAGCAGTCAGGATTCCAGTGAGCATTCAGAGAAACGTCCCGGGAAAGGTCTTGTTAGGTAATGATCTCAGAGCTTTAGGGCTCGTAGGAGACACTGCCGAAAGACCCTACACACGGTCTCAAGCACGGGCAGCATTGGCCAAGACCAATACGCCGCCCCAGCCGAAGGGGAAACCCAAGGCGAAAGGAGTCAACAAGTCAAGACGAGGGAAAGAGAATATTCCCCCGAGCTCGCCTACCACTGCGGTGGAGGAAGTTGGTCAATCGCCCGGGCCTGTTGAGGAGGTGGCGATGCCTGAAGTATTTGACCCCAACGACCATCCTGAACTAAAAGACTTGTTAGTTGAAGGAGGTCCTGATAGGGACGAATTCAGTAAAGGCCAACGTGAGTGCCCATCTCTGGAAGGCCTAAGGAGACAGGCCTGCTCCCAGCTTGAGGGTGAACCTCCTGGGACGCATAGGATTTATTGGGAAGGTGGACTCCTGTATAGTGAGCCCACAGAGTCTACAGAAGGAGACCATAGGAGGTTGGTGGTTCCCCTTGCTGTTAGGCCCTTCCTCCTGCAGTTGGCGCATGAAGTGCTCCTTGCTGGTCACCTTGGTATTAAGAGGACCAAGCAAAGGTTATCCATGCACTTCTACTGGCCCAAGATGGGGGTGCAAGTAGAAAGTCACTGCAGGAGTTGTGCCTCCTGCCAGTTATCTGGTAAGGTTGGCTCGACAATCCAAGCTCCGTTGGTACCGCTCCCAGTTGTGGGGGTACCATTTGAAAGGGTAGGGATCGACATCGTTGGTCCCCTTGACCCGCAAACATCCTCGGGCAATAGGTTTATCCTGGTGCTGGTCGACCATGCAACCAGATATCCTGAGGCCATCCCATTGAAAACTGTAACTGCCAAGTCAGTTGCAAAAGCTTTACTTGGCATATTTACTAGGGTTGGCTTCCCTAAAGAAGTTGTGTCAGATCGTGGCAGCAACTTTATGTCGAAGTATATGCAGGCTATGTGGAAAGAATGTGGGGTCACCTACAAGTTCTCTTCTGCATACCACCCCCAGACCAATGGTCTGGTGGAACGTTTCAACAGAACGTTAAAAAGCATGATTGGGGCTCTGGAGAAGCTTCAGAGAAGACAATGGGATCTTCTTTTACCATGCTTACTGTTTGCCTACCGAGAGGTACCACAGGAGAGTGTTGGCTTCAGCCCCTTCAAACTTCTGTTTGGTCATCCTGTACGGGGACCCTTAGCCATAGTCAAAGAGGGATGGGAGATGCCCACTTCCCCTGTTACTACCAACGTAGTTGATTATGTGCTAGGGCTCAGAAAACGGATGGTACTTCTGATGGGCTTGGCTAGTGATAAATTGAAGGCAGTACAAGCGCTGGTGAAACATTGGTACGACCAGAAAGCTTCCCTCATCAACTTTACACCTGGTCAGCAAGTCCTGATCATGAATCCCATAAGGCCTTGAGCTTTACAGGACAAATGGTCAGGCCCTTACACAGTGGTGGAGCCCCTGGGTGAGGTTAACTATTTAGTGGACCTTGGAAGGCCTGGACAGGCTCCAAAAGTGTTTCACGTGAATAGGCTGAAGGCTTTCGTCCCAAGAGTCGAAATCGCAGCACTGTTACTGGCTTCAGATGTTGAGGAAGAGGAGTCTGAACCTCTCCCCGACCTGTTCCAAAGCGGTCCTTCAGATAGCTCCTTTGAGGGTGTCCGAGTGGCCCCTCACCTGACTTCTGATCAGCAGGCTGAGGTGAAAAGTTTGCTTAGGCAGTTTTCCCCCCTGTTTTCACAGTCGCCTGGTTTGACACCTTGGTGCAAACATAACATAGACACAGGAGACAGTGTACCTACCAAAAGTAGGGGATACAGGATGTCAGACAAAGTACGGTCTTATATTAAGACCGAGGTCAACAAGATGTTAGACCTTGGGGTGATTGAACCCTCTAGTAGTCCTTGGTCCAGCCCTGTGGTTTTCGTTCCAAAGGCAGGCACTTCTGAATTGAGGTTCTGTGTGGATTACAGGGCTCTGAATGCTGTCACCAAGACAGATGCACACCCCTTGCCTCGAACAGATGAGCTGGTGGATACTTTGGGTGCCTCCAAGTACCTCAGCACGTTTGACCTCACTGCTGGCTATTGGCAAATAGCTTTAGCAGAACATGCCAAGGAGAAGACAGCGTTTTCTACTCCAGACGGCCTTTACCAATTCCGGGTAATGCCGTTCGGGTTGAAGAATGCACCTGCCACTTTCCAGAGGCTTGTGCATCATGTTTTGAATGGGTTGGACGAATTCTGTCTTGCATATCTGGACGATATAGCAGTTTTCAGTGCCACCTGACCATGTGAAACACCTCGGGATTGTGCTCCAGGCTCTTCAGAAAGCACACTTGACCATAAAGGCTAGTAAACACCAGATTGGACAAGGCTCAGTGTTTTACCTTGGACATGAAGTAGGTGGAGGGAGGATACAGCCTCTACCCAGTAAAGTACAAGCAGTACAAGACTGGCCTACTCCCACTACACAAACCCAAGTGAGAGCCTTCTTAGGACTCACGGGGTATTACCGCAATTTTGTGGCAGACTATGGCACCATAGCTGCCCCTCTGACTGCCCTCACAACTCTGAAGAAACCCAAGAAGGTAACTTGGACCGACGAGTGTGAGAAGGCCTTCAATGGCTTAAAAGACTCCTTGTGCCAGGCCCCTGTCCTCAGGGCCCCTGATTATCAAAGACCTTTTATCGTGCAGACGGACGCCTCTGACACTGGGATAGGAGCTGTACTATCGCAAGTAGATGAGAAGGGTAAGGAACACCCTATTGGTTTTATTAGTCGCCAGTTTAAGGACAGAGAGCTCAGATGGTCCACGGTAGAGAAAGAATGTTTCTCTGTTGTGTGGGCCCTAAGGAAGCTGAGGCCCTACCTCTATGGGACCCACTTCACTGTGCAAACTGACCATAAGCCCTTAAAGTGGCTAATAAACATGAAGGGGGAGAATCCAAAGTTGCTTAGGTGGTCCATAAGTCTACAAGGCTTCGACTTCACTATTGAGCATAGGCCAGGTGTCCAACATAGCAATGCTGATGGGTTGTGGAGAATGTTTAACCGACCTGAACAAGAGACTCATCCAGGGGTGGATTAGTTCCCCCTGTCCATAGTCTGGGAGGGGCGAGTGTTAGGAAAGATTTCGTAATTGTAGGTAATTTTCCTTCCATGTGGCAACCCCTAAACTTTTTGCTGTTGTTTTTCACCTTGTTCTCGACTTTGCCCGAGAAGTGCAGCCTTCTGCCGCACTCCTCTGGGCTTTCGCTCATTTCTTACGGGGAAACTGTCATGCCCTTAAGACAGTCAGTACCAGGAAACGCTGGTTTCCGTAGTTTCTTGTATCATGTTGCAGCTTTCGTGCAACATGACACAAGAGGGCACTGTAAGCTAAGTTACTGCTCTCTTGGGTCTCTAGCCTTCTACAGGCCCTAGATACTCTTTCAGGATTGTAACTGATCGGTGCAAGTGATTCACGGACGGGAATGGTGGCAGCGATCGTTTCTTGTGTTTTGAGATCCTTTTGGCGTGCTAAGCGCGTTTCTCGCGCTTAACCCAAAATGGTGGCCTAGATCCCAAAATGGCCAGACCACGAGGCTCCTTTGTCCTGTCCGCTGACCGTCTTGCTCCCTTCACCTTCCCCAGGTCGAGCCGACGTGGGGCCTTCCTTATTTGGGCATGTGCTTTCCCGCGAAACACAGATGCTTTCGCAGGCTTCTACATGTCTTGTGTGTGCCTCCAGGATGTGGGCTGGGATGTCTGGTCCCAATACACATCCTGGGTGCCAGAGAGTCTAGGGTGGTGTGAATGCCTGGGACCACCGTGGTCCGTGATAGGTCCACGAATGGTGTGAGTGTTGATGAGCGGATCTCCCATTGGGTCCCCTCCGTTTTGGCGCGAAGGGAACCGTGGATAAGAGGGGGCTGGAAACACCACTACCATGTCAATCTCCTGAGTTCTCACGAACAAAGGAATACAGGAGCCAAGTATCCTGCAACCAAGAGGCTGAACCGAGGAATCACTGGTGACCCGCTGAAGGACTGCTCCTCTGCACTGCTGTCGCCTTGTGAAACCCTTTTCACCTTTGATCGAACCAGAAGGCCTGTACTGGTACTTCGACCCTTGGAATAGCGGGGACAGCTATTCTCGGCATTTTCACCATCTCCTGCTAGTAAGCCTTCGGAAGCGTCTCTGGGCCATCCAGCAGACTGACCAGCCTACACAGGAGTCTTGCTCTGTAACCGCCGCCAGGTTGTGTAGTATATCAAGTCCTTGTCACTCTCACATGATTCGTACACTTGGCGTTCCCAGGTCTGAAGTGAGAAGTGTTATTGCATGCTGTAGGAAGGGTCTAAGGATTGGAATGGGAAGGACTTGGATATCACATCTCATGCTATGGATAGGCTCTCGGGTTTGGAAAGGGAAGGAGTTGGATATCACATTTCATGTTAGAGGAAGGATCTCAGGTTTGGTATTAGAGGCATTGAGATATCACATCTCATGCTATAGGAAGGGTCTCAGGATTGGAATCGGAAGGAGTTGGATATCACATCTCATGCAAAAGGAAGGGTCTCAGGTTTAGTATAAGCATTGAGATATCGCATCTCATGCTATAGGAAGGGTCTCAGGATTGGAATGGAAGGAGTTGGATTTCACATCTCATGTTATAGGAAGGATCTCAGGTTTGGTATTAGAAGCATTGAGACATCATATCTCATGCTATAGGAAGGGTCTCAGGATTGGAATGGGAAGGAGTTGGATATCACATCTCATGCTATAGGAAGGGTCTCAGGTTTGGTATAAGCATTGAGATATCACATCTCATGCTATAGGAAGGGTCTCAGGATTGGAATGGGAAGGAGTTGTATATGACATCTCATGCCGTAGGAAGGGTCCCAGGTTTGGTATAAGCATTGAGATATCACATCTCTGCTATCGGAAGGGTCTCAGGATTGCAATGGGAAGGAGTTGGATATCCCATCTCATGTTATAGGAAGAGTCTCAGGTTTGGTATTAGAAGCATTGGGATATCACATCTCATGCTATAGGAAGTGTCTCAAGATTGGAATGGGAAGGACTTGGATATCACATCTCATGCTATAGGGAGGGTCTCAAGTTTGATATTAGAAGCATTGAGATATCACATCTCATGCTATAGGAAGGGTCTCAGGATTGGAATGGGAAGGAGTTGGATATCACATCTCATGTTATAGGAAGGGTCTCAGGTTTGGTATAAGCAGTGAGATATCACATCTCATGCTATAGGAAGTGTCTCAGGATTGGAATGGGAAGGAGTTGGATATCACATCTCATTTTATATGAAGGATCTCAGGTTTGGTATAAGCATTGAGATATCACATGTTTGCTATCGGAAGGGTCTCAGGATTGGAATGGGAAGGAGTTGGATATTCCCATCTCATGTTATAGGAAGGGTCTCAGGTTTGGTATTAGAAGCATTGAGACATCACATCTCATGCTATAGGAAGGGTCTCAGGATTGGAATGGGAAGGACTTGGATATCACATCTCATGCTATAGGGAGGGTCTCGAGTTTGATATTAGAAGCATTGAGATATCACATCTCATGATATCGGAAGGGTCTCAGGATTGGAATGGGAAGGAGTTGGATATCACATCTCATGATAAAGGAAGGGTCTAAGGTTTGGAAGGGGAAGGATTTGGATATCACATCTCATGTTATAGGACGGGTCTCAGGTTTGGTATTAGAAGCATTGAGATATCAAGTCTCATGGTATAGGAAGGGTCTCAGAATTGGAATGGGAAGGAGTTTGATATCACATCTCATGCCATAGTATGGGTCTCAGGTTTGGTATAAGCATTGGGATATCAAATCTCATGCTATCGGAAGGGTATCAGGATTGGAATTCCAAGGAGTTGGATATCCCATCTCATGCTATAGGAAGGGTCTCAGGTTGGAATGGGAAGGAGTTGGATATCACATCTCATGCTAAAGGAAGGGTCTCAGGTTTGGAAGGGGAAGGATTTGGATATCACATCTCATGTTATAGGAAGGATCTCAGGTTTGGTATAAGAAGCATTGAGATATCACATCTCATGCTATCGGAAGAATCTCAGATTTGGTATTAGAGGCATTGAGATATCACTTCTCATGCTATCATAAGGGTCTCAGGATTGGAATGGGAAGGAGTTGGATATCACATCTCATGCTATAGGAAGGGTCTCAGGTTTGGAACGGGAAGGAGTTGGATATCACATCTCATGTTATAGGAAGAGTCTCAGGTTTGGTATAAGCATTGAGATATCAAATCTCTGCAATCGGAAGTGTCTCAGGATTGGGATGGGAAGGAGTTGGATATCACATCTCATGCTATAGGAAGGGTCTCAGGTTTGGAACGGGAAGGAGTTGGATATCCCATCTCATGTTATAGGACTGGTCTCAGGTTTGGTATTAGAAGCATTGAGATATCACATCTCTGCTATCGGAAGTGTCTCAGGATTGGAATGGGATTGAGTTGGATATCACATCTCATGTTATAGGACGGGTCTCAGGTTTGTTATTAGAATCATTGAGATATCATATTGCATGCTGTAGGAAGGGTCTAAGGATTGGAATGGAAGGACTTGGATATCACATCTCATGCTATAGGTAGGCTCTCAGGTTTGGAAAGGGAAGGAGTTGGATATCACATTTAATGTTAGAGGAAGGATCTCAGGTTTGATATTAGAGCCATTGGATATCACATCTCATGCTATAGGAAGGGTCTCAGGATTGGAATGGGAAGGAGTTGGATATCACATCTCATGCTATAGGAAGGGTTTTAGGTTTGGTATAAGCATTGAGATATCACATCTCATGCCATAGGAAGGGTCTCAGGTTTGGTATAAGCATTGAGATATCACATCTCTGCTTTCGGAAGGGTCTCAGGATTGTAATGGGAAGGAGTTGGATATCCCATCTCATGTTATAGGAAGAGTCTCAGATTTGGTATTAGAAGCATTGAGATATCACATCTCATGCTATAGGAAGTGTCTCAGGATTGGAATGGGAAGGACTTGGATATCACATCTCATGCTATAGGAAGGGTCTCAGGTTTGGTATAAGCAGTGAGATATCACATCTCATGCTATAGGAAGTGTCTCAGGATTGGAATGGGAAGGAGTTGGATATCACATCTCAAGTTATAGGAAGGATCTCAGGTTTGGTATAAGCATTGAGATATCACATGTTTGCTATCGGAAGGGTCTCAGGATTATAATGGGAAGGAGTTGGATATTCCCATCTCATGTTATAGGAAGGGTCTCAGGTTTGGTATTAGAAGCATTGAGACATCACATCTCATGCTATAGGAAGGGTCTCAGGATTGGAATGGGAAGGACTTGGATACCACATCTCATGCTATAGGGAGGGTCTCGAGTTTGATATTAGAAGCATTGAGATATCACATCTCATGATATCGGAAGGGTCTCAGGATTGGAATGGGAAGGAGTTGGATATCACATCTCATGATAAAGGAAGGGTCTAAGGTTTGGAAGGGGAAGGATTTGGCTATCACATCTCATGTTATAGGACAGGACTCAGGTTTGGTATTAGAAGCATTGAGATATCAAGTCTCATGGTATAGGAAGGGTCTCAGAATTGGAATGGGAAGGAGTTGGATATCACATCTCAAGCTATAGGAAGGGTCTCAGGATTTCAGGATTAGAATGGGAAGGAGTTCGATATCACATCTCATGCCGTAGTATGGGTCTCAGGTTTGGTATAAGCATTGGGATATCAAATCTCATGCTATCGGAAGGGTATCAGGATTGGAATTCCAAGGAGTTGGATATCCCATTTCATGCTATAGGAAGGGTCTCAGGTTGGAATGCGAAGGAGTTGGATATCACATCTCATGCTAAAGGGAGGGTCTCAGGTTTGGAAGGGGAAGGATTTGGATATCACATCTCATGCTATCGGAAGAATCTCAGATTTGGTATTAGAGGCATTGAGATATCACATCTCATGCTATCATAAGGGTCTCAGGATTGGAATGGGAAGGAGTTGGATATCACATCTCATGCTATAGGAAGGGTCTCAGGTTTGGAATGGGAAGGAGTTGGATATCACATCTCATGTTATAGGAAGAGTCTCAGGTTTGGTATAAGCATTGAGATATCAAATCTCTGCAATCGGAAGTGTCTCAGGATTGGGATGGGAAGGAGTTGGATATCACATCTCATGCTATAGGAAGGGTCTCAGGTTTGGAACGGGAAGGAGTTGGATATCCCATCTCATGTTATAGGACTGGTCTCAGGTTTGGTATTAGAAGCATTGAGATATCACATCTCTGCTATCGGAAGTGTCTCAGGATTGGAATGGGAAGGAGTTGGATATCACATCTCATGTTATAGGACGGGTCTCAGGTTTGTTATTAGAATCATTGAGATATCATATTGCATGCTGTAGGAAGGGTTTAAGGATTGAAATGGGAAGGACTTGGATATCACATCTCATGCTATAGGTAGGCTCTCAGGTTTGGAAAGGGAAGGAGTTGGATATCACATTTAATGTTAGAGGAAGGATCTCAGGTTTGATATTAGAGCCATTGGATATCATATCTCATGCTATAGGAATGGTCTCAGGATTGGAATGGGAAGGAGTTGGATATCACATCTCATGCTATAGGAAGGGTTTTAGGTTTGGTATAAGCATTGAGATATCACATCTCATGCTATAGGAAGGGTCTCAGGATTGGAATGGGAAGGATCTGTATATGACATCTCATGCCATAGGAAGGGTCTCAGGTTTGGTATAAGCATTGAGATATCACATCTCTGCTTTCGGAAGTGTCTCAGGATTGTAATGGGAAGGAGTTGGATATCCCATCTCATGTTATAGGAAGAGTCTCAGGTTTGGTATTAGAAGCATTGAGATATCACATCTCATGCTATAGGAAGTGTCTCAGGATTGGAATGGGAAGGACTTGGATATCACATCTCATGCTATAGGGAGGGTCTCAAGTTTGATATTAGAAGCATTGAGATATCACATCTCATGCTATAGGAAGGGTCTCAGTATTGGAATGGGAAGGAGTTGGATATCACATCTCATGCTATAGGAAGGGTCTCAGGTTTGGTATAAGCATTGAGATATCACATCTCTGCTATGGGAAGGGTCTCAGGATTGGAATGGGAAGGAGTTGGATATTCCCATCCCATGTTATAGGAAGGGTCTATCAGGTCTTAGCATGAGACTCTTCCTATAACATGAGATGTGATATCAAACTCCTTCCTGTTCCTAACCTGAGACCCTTCCTATAGCATGAGATGTGATATCCAACTCCTTCCCATTCCAATACTGAGACCCTTCCGATAGCTTGAGATATGATATCTCAATGCTTCTAATATCAATACTGAGACCTCCCTATAGCATGAGATGTGATATCTAAGTCCTTCCCATTCCAATCCTGAGACCCTTCCGATAGCAGAGATGTGATATCTCAATGCTTATACCAAACCTGAGACCCTTCCTATAGCATGAGATGTGATATCCAACTCCTTCCCATTCCAATCCTGAGACCCTTCCTATAGCATGATATGTGAAATCTCAATGCTTCTACCAAAACTGAGACCCTTCCTTTAGCATGAGATGTGATATCCAACTCCTTCCCATTCCAATCCTGAGACCAGTCCTATAGCATGAGATGTGATATCTCAATGCTTCTAATACCAAACCTGAGATCCTTCCTATAACATGAGATGTGATTTCCAACTCCTTCCCATTCCAATCCTGAGACCCTTCCTATAGCATGAGATGTGATATCTCAATGCTTCTAATACCAAACCTGAGATCCTTCCGATAGCATGAGATGTGATATCTCAATGCTTATACCAAACCTGAGACCCTTCCTATAGCATGAGATGTGATATCCAACTCCTTCCCATTCCAATCCTGAGACCCTTCCTATAGCATGATATGTGAAATCTCAATGCTTCTACCAAAACTGAGACCCTTCCTTTAGCATGAGATGTGATATACAACTCCTTCCCATTCCAATCCTGAGACCAGTCCTATAGCATGAGATGTGATATCTCAATGCTTCTAATACCAAACCTGAGATCCTTCCTATAACATGAGATGTGATATCCAACTCCTTCCCATTCCAATCCTGAGACCCTTCCTATAGCATGAGATGTGATATCTCAATGCTTCTAATACCAAACCTGAGATCCTTCCGATAGCATGAGATGTGATATCTCAATGCTTCTAATACCAAACCTGAGATACTTCCTATAACATGAGATGTGATATCCAAATCCTTCCCCTTCCGAACCTGAGACCCTCCCTTTAGCATGAGATGTGATATCCAACTCCTTCTCATTCCAATCCTGATACCCTTCTGATAGCATGAGATGTGATATCTCAATGCCTCTAATACCAAACCTGAGATCCTACCTCTAACATGAAATGTGATATCCAACTCCTTCCCTTTCCAAACCTGAGAGCCTTCCTACAGCATGAGATGTGATATCCAAGTCCTTCCCATTCCAATCCTGAGACCCTTCCTATAACATGAGATGTCATATCCAACTCCTTCCCATTCCAACCTGATACCCTTCCTATAGCATGAGATGGGATATCCAACTCCTTCCAAATCCAATCCTGATACCCTTCCGATAGCATGAGATGTGATATCCCAATGCTTCTACAAAACCTGATACCCATACCGTGGCATGAGATGTGATATCAAACTCCCGTCCCATACCATGAGACTTGATATCTCAATGCTTCTAATACCAAACCTGAGACCGGTCCAATAACATGAGATGTGATATCCAAATCCTTCCCCTTCCAAACCTTAGACAATTCCTTTATCATGAGATGTGATATCCAAGTCCTTCCCATTCCATTCCTGAGACCCTTCCTATAGCATGAGATGTGATATCTCAATGCTTCTAATACCAAACCTGAGACCCTTCCTATAACATGAGATGTGATATCCAAGTCCTTCCCATTTCAATCCTGAGACCCTTCCTATAGCATGAGATGTGATATCTCAATGCTTCTAATACCAAACCTGAGACCCTTCCTATAACATGAATTCTGATATCCAAGTCCTTCCCATTCCAATCCTGAGACCCTTCCAATAGCAGAGATGTGATATCTCAATGCTTCTAATATCAAACCTGAGACCTGTCCTATAGCATGAGATGGGATATCCAACTCCTTCCCGTTCCAAACCTGATACCCTTCCTATAGCATGAGATGTGATATCCAATTCCTTCCCATCCCAATCCTGAGACACCTCCGATAGCAGAGATGTGATATCTCAATGCTTATACCAAACCTGAGACTCTTCCTATAACATGAGATCTGATATCTAACTCCTTTCCGTTCCAAACCTGAGACCCTTCCTATAGCATGAGATGTGATATCCAACTCCTTCCCGTTCCAAACCTGATACCCTTCCAATAGCATGAGATGTGATATCCAATTCCTTCCCATCCCAATCCTGAGACACCTCCGATAGCAGAGATGTGATATCTCAATGCTTATACCAAACCTGAGACTCTTCCTATAACATGAGATGTGATATCTAACTCCTTTCCGTTCCAATCCTGAGACCCTTCCTATAGCATGAGATGTGATATCTCAATGCTTATACCAAATCTGAGACCCTTCCTATTGCATGAGATGTGATATCCAACTCCTTCCCATTCCAATCCTGAGACCCTTCCTATAGCATGAGATGTGATATCTCAATGCTTCTAATACCAAACCTGAGATCCTTCCTATAACAAGAGATGTGATATCCAACTCCTTCCCATTCCAATCCTGAGACCCTTATGATAGCATGAGATGTGATATCTCAATGCCTCTAATACCAAACCTGAGATACTTCCGATAGCATGAGATGTGATATCTCAATGCTTCTAATACCAAACCTGAGATCCTTCCTATAACATGAGATGTGATTTCCAAATCCTTCCCCTTCCAAACCTGAGACCCTCCCTTTAGCATGAGATGTGATATACAACTCCTTCCCATTCCAATCCTGAGACCCTTCCTATAGCATGATATGTGAAATCTCAATGCTTCTACCAAAACTGAGACCCTTCCTTTAGCATGAGATGTGATATCCAACTCCTTCCCATTCCAATCCTGAGACCAGTCCTATAGCATGAGATGTGATATCTCAATGCTTCTAATACCAAACCTGAGATCCTTCCTATAACATGAGATGTGATATCCAACTCCTTCCCATTCCAATCCTGAGACCCTTCCTATAGCATAAGATGTGATATCTCAATGCTTCTAATACCAAACCTGAGATCCTTCCGATAGCATGAGATGTGATATCTCAATGCTTCTAATACCAAACCTGAGATACTTCCTATAACATGAGATGTGATATCCAAATCCTTCCCCTTCTGAACCTGAGACCCTCCCTTTAGCATGAGATGTGATATCCAACTCCTTCTCATTCCAATCCTGATACCCTTCTGATAGCATGAGATGTGATATCTCAATGCCTCTAATACCAAACCTGAGATCCTACCTCTAACATGAAATGTGATATCCAACTCCTTCCCTTTCCAAACCTGAGAGCCTTCCTACAGCATGAGATGTGATATCCAAGTCCTTCCCATTCCAATCCTGAGACCCTTCCTATAACATGAGATGTCATATCCAACTCCTTCCCATTCCAACCTGATACCCTTCACATAGCATGAGATGGGATATCCAACTCCTTCCAAATCCAATCCTGATACCCTTCCGATAGCATGAGATGTGATATCCCAATGCTTCTACAAAACCTGATACCCATACCATGGCATGAGATGTGATATCAAACTCCCGTCCCATACCATGAGACTTGATATCTCAATGCTTCTAATACCAAACCTGAGACCGGTTCAATAACATGAGATGTGATATCCAAATCCTTCCCCTTCCAAACGTTAGACCCTTCCTTTATCATGAGATGTGATATCCAAGTCCTTCCCATTCCATTCCTGAGACCCTTCCTATAGCATGAGATGTGATATCTCAATGCTTCTAATATCAAAACTGAGACCCTCCCTATAGCATGATATGTGATATCTAAGTCCTTCCCATTCCAATCCTGAGACCCTTCCTATAGCATGCGATGTGATATCTCAATGCTTCTACCAAACCTGAGACCCTTCCTTTAGCATGAGATGTGATATCCAGCTCCTTCCCATTCCAAACCTGAGACACTTCTGATAGCATGAAATGTGATATCTCAATACTTCTAATATCAAAACTGAGACCCTCCCTATAGCATGATATGTGATATCTAAGTCCTTCCCATTCCAATCCTGAGACCCTTCCTATAGCATGAGATGTGATATCTCAATGCTTCTACCAAACCTGAGACCCTTCCTTTAGCATGAGATGTGATATCCAACTCCTTCCCATTCCAATCCTGAGACCCTTCCTATAGCATGAGATGTGATATCTCAATACTTCTAATACCAAACCTGAGATCCTTCCGATAACATGAGATGTGATATCCAAACCCTTCCCCTTCCAAACCTGGAACCCTCCCTTTAGTATGAGATGTGATATCCAACTCCTTCCCATTCCAATCCTGAGACCATTCTGATAGCTTGAGATGTGATATCTCAATGCTTCTAATACCAAACCTGAGATCCTTCCTATAACATGAGATGTGATATCCAAATCCTTCCCCTTCCAAACCTGAGACCCTCCCTTTAGCATGAGATGTGATATCCAACTCCTTCCCATTCCAATCCTGAGACCCTTCTGATAGCATGAGATGTGTTATCTCAATGCCTCTAATACCAAACCTGAGATCCTACCTCTAACATGAAATGTGATATCCAACTCTTTCCCCTTCCAAACCTGAGAGCCTTCCTATAGCATGAGATGTGATATCCAAGTCCTTCCCATTCCAATCATGAGACCCTTCCTATAACATGAGATGGGATATCCAACTCCTTCCCATTCCAATCCTGAGACCCTTCCTATAGCAGAGATGTGATATCTCAATGCTTATACCAAACCTGAGACCCTTCCTACGGCATGAGATGTCATATACAACTCCTTCCCATTCCAATCCTGAGACCCTTCCTATAGCATGAGATGTGATGTCGCAATGCTTCTAATACCAAACCTGAGATCCTTCCTATAACATGAGATGTGATATCCAACTCCTTTCCATTCCAATCCTGAGACCCTTCCTATAGCATGAGATGTGATATCTCAATGCTTATACCAAACCTGAGACCCTTCCTATAGCATGAGATGTGATATCCAACTCCTTCCCATTCCAATCCTGAGATCCTTCCTATAGCATGAGATGTGATATCCAACGCCTTCCCTTTCCAAACCTGAGAGCCTACCTATAGAATGAGATGTGATATCCAAGTCCTTCCCATTCCAATCCTTAGACCCTTCCTACAGCATGCAATATGATATCTCAATGATTCTAATAACAAACCTGAGACCCATCCTATAACATGAGATGGGATATCCAACTTCTTCCCATTCCAATCCTGAGACACTTCCGATAGCAGAGATGTGATATCTCAAGGCTTCTATCAAACCTGAGACGCTTCCTACAACATGAGATGTGATATCCAACTCCTTCCCGTTCCAAACCTGAGACCCTTCCTATACCATATGTGATATCCAACTCCTTCCCATTCCAAACATGAGACCCTTCCTATAGCAAGAATGTAATATCCAACTCCTTCCCATTCCAATCCTGAGACCATTCCTATAGCATGAGATGTGATATCTCAATGCTTCTAATACCAAACCTGAGATCCTTCCTATGACATGAGATGTGATATCCAATTCCTTCCCATTCCAAACCTGAGACCCTTCCTACAACATGCAATGTGATATCTCAATGCTTCTAATACCAAACCTGAGACCAGTCCTATAACATGAGATGGGATATCCAACTCCTTCCCGTTCCAAACCTGAGACCCTTGCTATAGCATGAGATGTGATATCTCAATGCTTCTAATGCCAAACCTGAGATCCTTCCGATAGCATGTGATGTGATATCTCAATGCTTCTAATACCAAACCTGAGATCCTTCCGATAGCATGAGATGTGATATCTCAATGCTTCTAATACCAATCCTGAGATCCTTCCTATAACATGAGATGTGATATCCAAATCCTTCCCCTTTCAAACCTGAGACCCTCCCTTTAGCATGAGGTCTCAGGTTTGTTATTAGAAGCATTGAGATATCACATCTCATGCTATAGGAAGGGTCTCAGGATTGGAATGGGAAGGACTTGGATGTCACATCTCATGCTATAGGGAGGGTCTCAAGTTTGATATTAGAAGCATTGAGATAACAAATCTCATGATATCGGAAGGGTCTCAGGATTGGAATGGGAAGGAGTTGGATATCACATCTCATGATAAAGGAAGAGTCTAAGGTTTGGAAGGGGAAGGATTTGGATATCACATCTCATGTTATAGGGCGGGTCTCAGGATTGGTATTAGAAGCATTGAGATATCAAGTCTCATGGTATAAGAAGGGTCTCAGAATTGGAATGGGAAGGAGTTGGATATCACATCTCAAGCTATAGGAAGCGTCTCAGGATTGGAATGGGAAGGAGTTTGATATCACATCTCATGCCATAGTATGGTTCTCAGGTTTGGTAGAAGCATTGGGATATCACATCTCATGCTATCGGAAGGGTATCAGTATTGGATTTGGAAGGAGTTGGATATCCCATCTCATGCTATAGGAAGGGTCTCAGGTTGGAATGGGAAGGAGTTGGATATCATATCTCATGCTATAGGAAGGTTCTCAGGTTTGGAAAGGGAAGGAGTTGGATATCACATTTCATGTTAGAGGAAGGATCTCAGGTTTGGTATTAGAGGCCTTGAGATATCACATCTCATGCTATCGGAAGGGTCACAGGATTGGAATGGGAAGGAGTTGGATATCACATCTCAAGCTATAGGAAGGGTCTCAGGTTTGGTATAAGCATTGAGATATCACATCTCATGCTATAGGAAGGGTCTCAGGTTTGGTATAAGCATTGAGATATCACATCTCATGCTATAGGAAGGGTCTCAGGATTGGAATGGGAAGGAGTTGTATATGACATCTCATGCCATAGGAAGGGTCTCAGGTTTCGTATAAGCATTGAGATATTACATCACATGCTATAGGAAGGGTCTCAGGATTGGAATGGGAAGGACTTGGATATCACATCTCATGCTATAGGCAGGGTCTCAGGTTTGGAAAGGGAAGGAGATGGATATCACATTTCATGTTAGAGGTAGGATCTCAGGTTTGGTATTAGAGGCATTGAGATATCACATCTCATGCTATCAGAAGGGTCTCTGGATTGGAATGGGAAGAAGTTGGATATCACATCTCATGCTAAAGGGAGGGTCTCAGGTTTGGAAGGGGAAGGATTTGGAAATCACATCTCATATTATAGGAAGGATCTCAGGTTTGGTATTAGAAGCATTGAGATATCACATCTCATGCTATCGGAAGGATCTCAGGTTTGGTATAAGAGGCATTGAGATATCACATCTCATGCTATCATACGGGTCTAAGGATTGGAATGGGAAGGAGTTGGATATCACATCTCATGTTATAGGAAGGATCTCAGGTTTGGTATTAGAAGCATTGAGACATCACATCTCATGCTATAGGAAGGGTCTCAGGATTGAAATGGGAAGGAGTTGGATATCACATCTCATGCTATAGGAAGGGTCTCAGATTTGGTATAAGCATTGAGATATCACATCTCATGCTATAAGAAGGGTCTCAGGATTGGAATGGGAAGGAGTTGTATATGACATCTCAGGCCATAGGAAGGGTCTCAGGTTTGATATAAGCATTGAGATATCACATCTCTGCTATCGGAAGGGTCTCAGGATTGGAATGGGAAGGAGTTGGATATCCCATCTGAGTTGGATATCCCATCTCATGTTATAGGAAGGGTCTCAGGTTTGGTATTAGAAGCATTGAGATATCACATCTCATGCTATAGGAAGGGTCTCAGGATTGGAATGGGGAGGACTTGGATGTCACATCTCATGCTATAGGGAGGGTCTCAGGTTTGATATTAGAAGCATTGAGATAACAAATCTCATGATATCGGAAGGGTCTCAGGATTGGAATGGGAAGGAGTTGGATATCACATCTCATGATAGAGGAAGGGTCTAAGGTTTGGAAGGGGAAGGATTTGGATATCACATCTCATGTTATAGGACGGGTCTCAGGTTTGGTATTAGAAGCATTGAGATATCAAGTCTCATGGTATAGGAAGGGTCTCAGAATTGGAATGGGAAGAAATTGGATATCACATCTCAAGCTTTAGGAAGGGTCTCAGGGTTGGAATGGGAAGGAGTTTGATATCACATCTCATGCCATAGTATGGGTCTCAGATTTGGTAGAAGCATTGGGATATCACATCTCATGCTATCGGAATGGTATCAGTATTGGATTTGGAAGGAGTTGGATATCCCATCTCATGCTATAGGAAAGTTCTCAGGTTGGAATGGGATGGAGTTGGATATCACATTTCATGTTATAGGAAGGGTCTCAGGTTTGGAATGGGAAGGAGTTGGATATCACATTTCATGTTAGAGGAAGGATCTCAGGTTTGGTATTAGAGGCCTTGAGATATCACATTTCATGTTATAGGAAGGGTCTCAGGTTTGGAATGGGAAGGAATTGGATATCACATCTCATGTTATAGGAAGGATCTCAGGTTTGGTATTAGAACCATTGAGATATCACATCTCATGCTATAGGAAGGGTCTCAGGATTGGAATGCGAAGGATTTGGATATCACATCTCATGCTAAAGGAAGGGTCTCAGGTTTGGTAGAAGCGTTGAGATATCACATCTCTGCTATCGGAAGGGTCTCAGGATTGGATTGGGAAGGAGTTGGATATCCCTTCCCATGCTATAAAAGGGTCTCAGGATTTGAATGGCAAGGAGTTGGATATCACATATCATGCCATAGGAAGGGTCTCAGGTTTGGTATAAGCATTGAGATATCACATCTCTGCTATCTGAAGGGTCTCCGGATTGGATTGCGGAGGAGTTGGATATCCCTTCTCATGCTATAGGAAGTGTCTCAGGTTGGAATGGGAAGGAGTTGGATATCACATCTCTTGTTATAGGAAGGGTCTCAGGATTGGAATTGGAAGGATTCGGATATCACATCTCTTGCTATAGGAAGGGTCTCAGGATTGGAATGGGTAGGAGTTGGATATCACATCTCATGTTAGAGGAAGGATCTCAGGTTTGGTATTAGAGGCCTTGAGATATCACATCTCATGCTATAGGAAGGGTCTCAGGTTTGGTATAAGCATTGAGATATCACATCTCATGCTATAGGAAGGGTCCCAGGATTGGAATGGGAAGGAGTTGTATATGACATCTCATGCCATAAGAAGGGTCTCAGGTTTGGTATAAGCATTGAGATATCACATCACATGCTATAGGAAGGGTCTCAGGATTGGAATGGGAAGGACTTGGATATCACAGCTCATGCTATAGGCAGGGTCTCAGGTCTGGAAAGGGAAGGAGATGGATATCACATTTCATGTTAGAGGTAGGATCTCAGGTTTGGTATTAGAGGCATTGAGATATCACATCTCATGCTATCAGAAGGGTCTCAGGATTGGAATGGGAAGGAGTTGTATATCACATCTCATGCTAAAGGGAGGGTCTCAGGTTTGGAAGGGGAAGGATTTGAATATCACATCACATGTTATAGGAAGGATCTCAGGTTTGGTATTAGAGGCATTGAGATATCACATCTCATGCTATTGGAAGGGTCTCAGGATTGGAATGGGAAGGAGTTGGATATCACATCTCATGCTATAGGAAGGGTCTCAGGTTTGGAACGGGAAGGAGTTGGATATCACATCTCGTGTTATAGGAAGAGTCTCAGGTTTGGTATAAGCATTGAGATATCACATCTCTGCAATTGGAAGTGTCTCAGGATTGGGATGGGAAGGATTTGGATATCACATCTCATGCTATAGGAAGGGTCTCAGGTTTGGAACGGGAAGGAGTTGGATATCACATCTCATGTTATGGGAAGAGTCTCAGGTTTGGTATAAGCATTGAGATATCAAATCTCTGCAATCGGAAGTGTCTCAGGATTGGAACGGGAAGGAGTTGGATATCCCATCTCATGTTATAGGACTGGTCTCAGGTTTGGTATTAGAAGCATTGAGATATCACATCGCATGCTGTAGGAAGGGTCTCAGGTTTGGAATGGGAAGGAATTGGATAGCACATCTCATGTCATAGGAAGGATCTCAGGTTTGGTATTAGAAGCATTGAGATATCACATCTCATGCTATAGGAATGGTCTCAGGATTAGAATGGGAAGGAGTTGGATATTACATTCTTGCTATTGGAAGGGTCTCATGTTTGGAATTGGAAGGAGTTGGATATCACATATGCTATAGGAAGGGTCTCAGGTTTGGAATGGGAAGGAGTTGGATATCACATCTCATGTTATAGGAAGGGTCTCAGGTTGGTATACGCATTGAGATATCACATCTCTGCTATCGGAAGGGTCTCAGGATTGGAATGGGAAGGAGTTGGATATCCCATCTCATGTTATAGGAAGGGTCTCAGGTTTGGTATTAGAAGCATTGAGATATCACATCTCATGCTATAGGAAGGGTCTCAGGATTGGAATGGGGAGGGCTTGGATGTCACATCTCATGCTATAGGGAGGGTCTCAAGTTTGATATTAGAAGCATTGAGATAACAAATCTCATGATATCGGAAGGGTCTCAGGATTGGAATGGGAAGGAGTTGGATATCACATCTCATGATAAAGGAAGGGTCTAAGGTTTGGAAGGGGAAGGATTTGGATATCACATCTCATGTTATAGGACGGGTCTCAGGTTTGGTATTAGAAGCATTGAGATATCAAGTCTCATGGTATAGGAAGGGTCTCAGAATTGGAATGGGAAGGAGTTGGATATCACATCTCAAGCTATAGGAAGGGTCTCAGGATTGGAATGGGAAGGCGTTTGATATCACATCTTATGCCATAGTATGGGTCTCAGGTTTGGTAGAAGCATTGGGATATCACATCTCATGCTATTGGAAGGGTATCAGTATTGGATTTGGAAGGAGTTGGATAGCCCATCTCATGCTATAGGAAGGGTCTCAGGTTGGAATGGGAAGGAGTTGGATATCACATTTCATGTTATAGGAAGGGTCTCAGGATTGGAATGGGAAGGACTTGGATATCATATCTCATGCTATAGGAAGGCTCTCAGGTTTGGAAGGGGAAGGAGTTGGATATCACATTTCATGTTAGAGGAAGGATCTCAGGTTTGGTATTAGAGGCCTTGAGATATCACATCTCATGCTATAGGAAGGGTCTCGGGATTGGAATGTTAAGGAGTTCGATATCACATCTCAAGCTATAGGAAGGGTCTCAGGTTTGGTATAAGCATTGAGATATCACATCTCATGCTATAGGAAGGGTCTCAGGATTGGAATGGGAAGGAGTTGGATATCACATATCATATTATAGGAAAGATCTCAGGTTTGGTATTAGAAGCATTGAGACATCACATCTCATGTTATAGGAAGGGTCTTAGGATTGGAATGGGAAGAAGTTGGATATCACATCTCATGCTATAGGAAGGGTCTCAGGTTTGGTATAAGCATTGAGATATCAGATCTCATGCTATAGGAAGGGTCTCAGGATTGGAATGGGAAGGAGTTGTATATGACATCTCATGCCATAGGAAGGGTCTCAGGTTTGGTATTAGAGGCATTGAGATATCACATCTCATGCTATCAGAAGGGTCTCAGGATTTGAATGGGAAGGAGTTGTATATCACATCTCATGCTAAAGGGATGGTCTCAGGTTTAGTAGGGGAAGGATTTGGAAATCACATCTCATGTTATAGGAAGGATCTCAGGTTTGGTATTAGAAGCATTGAGATATCACATCTCATGCTATCGGAAGTATCTCAGGTTTGGTATTAGAGGCATTGAGATATCACATCTCATGCTATCATAAGGGTCTCAGGATTGGAATGGGAAGGAGTTGGATATCACATCTCATGTTATAGGAAGGATCTCAGGTTTGGTATTAGAAGCATTGAGATATCACATCTCATGCTATAGGAAGGGTCTCAGGATTGGAATGGGAAGGAGGTGGATATCACATCTCATGCTATAGGAAGGGTCTCAGATTTGGTATAAGCATTGAGATATCACATCTCATGCTATAGGAAGGGTCTCAGGAATGGAATGGGAAGGACTTGGATATCACATCTCATGATAAAGGAAGGGTCTAACGTTTGGAAGGGGAAGGATTTGGATATCACATCTCATGTTATTGGACCGGTCTCAGGTTTGGTATTAGAAGCATTGAGATATCAAGTCTCATGGTATGGGACGGGAGTTTGATATCACATCTCATGCCATGGTATGGGTATCAGGTTTTGTAGAAGCATTGGGATATCACATCTCATGCTATCGGAAGGGTATCAGGATTGGATTTGGAAGGAGTTGGATATCCCATCTCATGCTATAGGAAGGGTATCAGGTTGGAATGGGAAGGAGTTGGATATGACATCTCATGTTATAGGAAGGGTCTCAGGATTGGAATGGGAAGGACTTGGATATCACATCTCATGCTGTAGGAAGGCTCTCAGGTTTGGAAAGGGAAGGAGTTGGATATCACATTTCATGTTAGAGGTAGGATCTCAGGTTTGGTATTAGAGGCATTGAGATATCACATCTCATGCTATCAGAAGGGTATCAGGATTGGAATGAGAAGGAGTTGGATATCACATCTCATGCTAAAGGGAGGGTCTCAGGTTCGGAAGGGGAAGGATTTGGATATCAAATCTCATGTTATAGGAAGTATCTCAGGTTTGGTATTAGAAGCATTGAGATATCACATCTCATGCTATCGGAAGGATCTCAGGTTTGGTATTAGAAGCATTGAGATATCACATCTCATGCTATAGGAAGGGTCTCAGGATTGGAATGGGAAGGAGTTGGATATCACATCTCATGTTATAGGAAGGACCTCAGGTTTGGTATTAGAAGCATTGAGACATCACATCTCATGTTATAGGAAGGGTCTTAGGATTGGAATGGGAAGAAGTTGGATATCACATCTCATGCTATAGGAAGGGTCTCAGGTTTGGTATAAGCATTGAGATATCAGATCTCATGCTATAGGAAGGGTCTCAGGATTGGAATGGGAAGGAGTTGTATATGACATCTCATGCCATAGGAAGGGTCTCAGGTTTGGTATTAGAGGCATTGAGATATCACATCTCATGCTATCAGAAGGGTCTCAGGATTGGAATGGGAAGGAGTTGTATATCACATCTCATGCTAAAGGGATGGTCTCAGGTTTAGTAGGGGAAGGATTTGGAAATCACATCTCATGTTATAGGAAGGATCTCAGGTTTGGTATTAGAAGCATTGAGATATCACATCTCATGCTATCGGAAGTATCTCAGGTTTGGTATTAGAGGCATTGAGATATCACATCTCATGCTATCATAAGGGTCTCAGGATTGGAATGGGAAGGAGTTGGATATCACATCTCATGTTATAGGAAGGATCTCAGGTTTGGTATTAGAAGCATTGAGATATCACATCTCATGCTATAGGAAGGGTCTCAGGATTGGAATGGGAAGGAGGTGGATATCACATCTCATGCTATAGGAAGGGTCTCAGATTTGGTATAAGCATTGAGATATCACATCTCATGCTATAGGAAGGGTCTCAGGAATGGAATGGGAAGGACTTGGATATCACATCTCATGATAAAGGAAGGGTC
Organism: Ambystoma mexicanum; assembly: GCF_040938575.1. Classification (NCBI taxonomy): domain Eukaryota; kingdom Metazoa; phylum Chordata; class Amphibia; order Caudata; family Ambystomatidae; genus Ambystoma; species Ambystoma mexicanum. Next base: position 184,733 of record NW_027182389.1, read on the forward strand.
TAACGTTTGGAAGGGGAAGGATTTGGATATCACATCTCATGTTATTGGACCGGTCTCAGGTTTGGTATTAGAAGCATTGAGATATCAAGTCTCATGGTATGGGACGGGAGTTTGATATCACATCTCATGCCATGGTATGGGTATCAGGTTTTGTAGAAGCATTGGGATATCACATCTCATGCTATCGGAAGGGTATCAGGATTGGATTTGGAAGGAGTTGGATATCCCATCTCATGCTATAGGAAGGGTATCAGGTTGGAATGGGAAGGAGTTGGATATGACATCTCATGTTATAGGAAGGGTCTCAGGATTGGAATGGGAAGGACTTGGATATCACATCTCATGCTGTAGGAAGGCTCTCAGGTTTGGAAAGGGAAGGAGTTGGATATCACATTTCATGTTAGAGGTAGGATCTCAGGTTTGGTATTAGAGGCATTGAGATATCACATCTCATGCTATCAGAAGGGTATCAGGATTGGAATGAGAAGGAGTTGGATATCACATCTCATGCTAAAGGGAGGGTCTCAGGTTCGGAAGGGGAAGGATTTGGATATCAAATCTCATGTTATAGGAAGGATCTCAGGTTTGGTATTAGAAGCATTGAGATTTCACATATCATGCTATAGGAAGGGTCTCAGGATTGGAATGGGAAGGAATTGTATATCACATCTCATGCTAAAGGGAGGGTCTCAGGTTTGGAAGGGGAAGGATTTGGAAATCACATCTCATGTTATAGGAAGGATCTCAGGTTTGGTATTAGAAGCATTGAGATATCACATCTCATGCTATCGGAAGTATCTCAGGTTTGGTATTAGAGGCATTGAGATATCACATCTCATGCTATCATAAGGGTCTCAGGATTGGAATGGGAAGGAGTTGGATATCACATCTCTTGTTATAGGAAGGATCTCAGGTTTGGTATTAGAAGCATTGAGATATCACATCTCATGCTATAGTAAGGGTCTCAGGATTGGAATGGGAAGGAGTTGGATATCACATCTCATGCTATAGGAAGGGTCTCAGATTTGGTATAAGCATTGAGATATCACATCTCATGCTATAGGAAGGGTCTCAGGATTGGAACGGAAAGGAATGGGATATCACATCTAATGTTATAGGAAGAGTCTCAGGTTTGGTATAAGCATTGAGATATCACATCTCTGCTATCGGAGGTGTCTCAGGATTGGGATGGGAAGGAATTGGATATCACATCTCATGCTATAGGAAGGGTATCAGGTTTGGAACGGGAAGGAGTTGGATATCACATCTCATGCTATAGGAAGGGTCTCAGGTTTGGAACGGAAAGGAGTTAGATATCACATCTCATGTTATAGGAAGAGTCTCAGGTTTGGTATAAGCATTGAGATATCACATCTCTGCTATCGGAGGTGTCTCAGGATTGGGATGGGAAGGAATTGGATATCACATCTCATGCTATAGGAAGGGTATCAGGTTTGGAACGGGAAGGAGTTGGATATCCCATCTCATGTTATAGGACAGGTCTCAGGTTTGATATTAGAAGCATTGAGATATCACATCTCTGCTATTGGAAGGGTCTCTGGATTGGAATGGGAAGGACTTGGATATCAGAATTCATGTTATAGGAAGGGTCTCAGGTTTGGTATTAGAAGCATTGAGATATCACATCTCATGCTATAGGAAGGGTCTCAGGATTGAAATGGGAAGGACTTGGATATCACATCTCATGTTATAGGAATTGTCTCAGGTTTGGTATTAGAAGCATTGAGATATCACATCTCATGCTATAGGAAGGGTCTCAGGAATGGAATGGGAAGGACCTGGATATCACATCTCATGATAAAGGAAGGGTCTAAGGTTTGGAAGGGGAAGGATTTGGATATCACATCTCATGTTATTGGACCGGTCTCAGGTTTGGTATTAGAAGCATTGAGATATCAAGTCTCATGGTATGGGACGGGAGTTTGATATCACATCTCATGCCATGGTATGGGTATCAGGTTTTGTAGAAGCATTGGGATATCACATCTCATGCTATCGGAAGGGTATCAGGATTGGATTTGGAAGGAGTTGGATATCCCATCTCATGCTATAGGAAGGGTATCAGGTTGGAATGGGAAGGAGTTGGATATGACATCTCATGTTATAGGAAGGGTCTCAGGATTGGAATGGGAAGGACTTGGATATCACATCTCATGCTGTAGGAAGGCTCTCAGGTTTGGAAAGGGAAGGAGTTGGATATCACATTTCATGTTAGAGGTAGGATCTCAGGTTTGGTATTAGAGGCATTGAGATATCACATCTCATGCTATCAGAAGGGTATCAGGATTGGAACGAGAAGGAGTTGGATATCACATCTCATGCTAAAGGGAGGGTCTCAGGTTCGGAAGGGGAAGGATTTGGATATCACATCTCATGGTATAGGAAGTATCTCAGGTTTGGTATTAGAAGCATTGAGATATCACATCTCATGCTATCGGAAGGATCTCAGGTTTGGTATTAGAAGCATTGAGATATCACATCTCATGCTATAGGAAGGGTCTCAGGATTGGAATGGGAAGGAGTTGGATATCACATCTCATGTTATAGGAAGGATCTCAGGTTTGGTATTAGAAGCATTGAGATATCACATCTCATGCTATAGGACTGGTCTCAGGATTGGAATGGGAAGGAGTTGGATATCACATCTCATGCTAAAGGAAGGGTCTCAGTTTTGGTAGAAGCATTGAGATTTCACATATCATGCTATAGGAAGGGTCTCAGGATTGGAATGGGAAGGAGTTGGATATCACATCTCATGCTATAGGAAGGGTCTCAGGTTTGGTATAAGCATTGAGATATCACATCTCATGCTAAAGGGAGGGTCTCAGGTTCGGAAGGGGAAGGATTTGGATATCACATCTCATGTTATAGGAAGTATCTCAGGTTTGGTATTAGAAGCATTGAGATATCACATCTCATGCTATCGGAAGGATCTCAGGTTTGGTATTAGAAGCATTGAGATATCACATCTCATGCTATAGGAAGGGTCTCAGGATTGGAATGGGAAGGAGTTGGATATCACATCTCATGTTATAGGAAGGATCTCAGGTTTGGTATTAGAAGCATTGAGATATCACATCTCATGCTATAGGACTGGTCTCAGGATTGGAATGGGAAGGAGTTGGATATCACATCTCATGCTAAAGGAAGGGTCTCAGTTTTGGTAGAAGCATTGAGATTTCACATATCATGCTATAGGAAGGGTCTCAGGATTGGAATGAGAAGGAGTTGGATATCACATCTCATGCTATAGGAAGGGTCTCAGGTTTGGTATAAGCATTGAGATATCACATCTCTGCTATCGTAAGGGTCTCAGGATTGGAATGGGAAGGACTTAGATATCACATCTCATGCTATAGGGAGGGTCTCAGTATTGATATTAGAAGCATTGAGATATCACATCTCAAAGCTATCGGAAGGGTCTCAGGATTGGAATGGGAAGGAGTTGGATATCACATCTCATGCTATAGGAAGGGTCTCAGGTTAGGAACGGGAAGGAGTTGGATATCACATCTAATGTTATAGGAAGAGTCTCATGCTAAGACCTGATAGACCCTTCCTATAACATGAGATGGGAATATCCAACTCCTTCCCATTCCAATCCTGAGACCCTTCCCATAGCAGAGATGTGATATCTCAATGCTTATACCAAACCTGAGACCCTTCCTATAGCATGAGATGTGATATCCAACTCCTTTCCATTCCAATACTGAGACCCTTCCTATAGCATGAGATGTGATATCTCAATGCTTCTAATATCAAACTTGAGACCCTCCCTATAGCATGAGATGTGATATCCAAGTCCTTCCCATTCCAATCCTGAGACCCTTCCTATAGCATGAGATGTGATGTCTCAATGCTTCTAATACCAAACCTGAGACCCTTCCTATAACATGAGATGGGAATATCCAACTCCTTCCCATTCCAATCCTGAGACCCTTCCGATAGCAAACATGTGATATCTCAATGCTTATACCAAACCTGAGATCCTTCCTATAACATGAGATGTGATATCCAACTCCTTCCCATTCCAATCCTGAGACACTTCCTATAGCATGAGATGTGATATCTCACTGCTTATACCAAACCTGAGACCCTTCCTATAGCATGAGATGTGATATCCAAGTCCTTCCCATTCCAATCCTGAGACACTTCCTATAGCATGAGATGTGATATTTCAATGCTTCTATACCAAACCTGAGACTCTTCCTATAACATGAGATGGGATATCCAACTCCTTCCCATTACAATCCTGAGACCCTTCCGAAAGCAGAGATGTGATATCTCAATGCTTATACCAAACCTGAGACCCTTCCTATGGCATGAGATGTCATATACAGATCCTTCCCATTCCAATCCTGAGACCCTTCCTATAGCATGAGATGTGATATCTCAATGCTTATACCAAACCTAAAACCCTTCCTATAGCATGAGATGTGATATCCAACTCCTTCCCATTCCAATCCTGAGACCCTTCCTATAGCATGAGATGTGATATCCAATGGCTCTAATATCAAACCTGAGATCCTTCCTCTAACATTAAATGTGATATCCAACTCCTTCCCTTTCCAAACCTGAGAGCCTACCTATAGCATGAGATGTGATATCCAAGTCCTTCCATTCCAATCCTTAGACCCTTCCTACAGCATGCAATATGATATCTCAATGATTCTAATAACAAACCTGAGACCCGTCCTATAACATGAGATGTGATATCCAACTCCTTCCCATTCCAATCCTGAGACACTTCCGATAGCAGAGATGTGATATCTCAATTCTTCTAATACCAAACATGAGACCAGTCCTATAACATGAGATGGGATATCCAACTCCTTCCCGTTCCAAACCTGAGACCCTTCCTATAGCATGAGATGTGATATCCAACTCCTTCCCATCCCAATCCTGAGACACTTCCGATTGCAGAGATTTGATATCTCAATGCTTATACCAAACCTGAGACTCTTCCTATAACATGAGATGTGATATCCAACTCCTTCCCGTTCCAAACCTGAGACCCTTCCTATAGCATGAGATGTGATATCCAACTCCTTCCCATTCCAATCCTGAGACCCTTATGATGGCATGAGATGTGATATCTCAATGCCTCTAATACCAAATCTGAGATTCTTCCGATAGCATGAGATGTGATATCTCAATGCTTCTTATACCAAACCTGAGATCCTTCCTATAACATGAGATGTGATATCCAAATCCTTCCCCTTCCAAACCTGAGACCCTCCCTTTAGCATGAGATGTGATATCCAACTCCTTCCCATTCCAACCTGAGACCCTTCCTATAGCATGAGATGGGATATCCAACTCCTTGGAATTCCAATCCTGATACCCTTCCGATAGCATGAGATTTGATATCCCAATGCTTATACCAAACCTGAGACCCATACTATTGCATGAGATGTGATATCAAACTCCTTCCCATTCCAATCCTGAGACCCTTCCTATAGCTTGAGATGTGATGTCCAACTCCTTCCCATTCCAATTCTGAGACCCTTCCTATACCATGAGACTTGATATCTCAATGCTTCTAATACCAAACCTGAGACCCGTCCTATAACATGAGATGTGATATCCAAATCCTTCCCCTTCCAAACCTTAGACCCTTCCTTTATCATGAGATGTGATATCCAACTCCTTCCCATTCCAATCCTGAGACCCTTCCGATATCATGAGATGTGATATCTCAATGCTTCTAATATCAAACTCGAGACCCTCCCTATAGCATGAGATGTGATATCCAAGTCCTTCCCATTCCAATCCTGAGACCCTTCCTATAGCATGAGATGTGATGTCTCAATGCTTCTAATACCAAACCTGAGACCCTTCCTATAACATGAGATGGGAATATACAACTCCTTCCCATTCCAATCCTGAGACCCTTCCGATAGCAAACATGTGATATCTCAATGCTTATACCAAACCTGAGATCCTTCCTATAGCATGAGATGTGATATCTCACTGCTTATACCAAACCTGAGACCCTTCCTATAGCATGAGATGTGATATCCAACTCCTTCCCATTCCAATCCTGAGACCCTTCCTATAGCATGAGATGTGATATCTCAATGCTTCTAATATCAAACTTGAGACCCTCCCTATAGCATGAGATGTGATATCCAAGTCCTTCCCATTCCAATCTTGAGACACTTCCTATAGCATGAGATGTGATATCTCAATGCTTCTAATACCAAACCTGAGACTCTTCCTATAACATGAGATGGGATATCCAACTCCTTCCCATTGCAATCCTGAGACCCTTCCGATAGCAGAGATGTGATATCTCAATGCTTATACCAAACCTGAGACCCTTCCTATGGCCTGAGATGTCATATACAACTCCTTCCCATTCCAATCCTGAGACCCTTCCTTTAGCATGAGATGTGATATCTCAATGCTTATACCAAATCTGAGACCCTTCCTATAGCATGAGATGTGATATCCAAATCCTTCCCATTCCAATCCTGAGACCCTTCCTATAGCATGAGATGTGATATCTCAATGCTTATACCAAACCTGAGAGCCTACCTATAGCATGAGATGTGATATCCAAGTCCATCCCATTCCAATCCTTAGACCCTTCCTAGAGCATGTGATGTGATATCTCAATGATTCTAATACCAAACCAGAGACTCTTACTATAACATGAGATGGGATATCCAACTCCTTCCCATTCCAATCCTGAGCCGCTTCCGATAGCAGAGATGTGATATCTCAATGCTTATACCAAACCTGAGACCCTTCCTATAACATGAGATGTGATATCCAACTCCTTCCCGTTCCAAACCTGAGACACTAACTATAGCATATGTGATATCCAACTCCTTCCCATTCCAAACATGAGACCCTTCCTATAGCAAGAAAGTAATATCCAACTCCTACCCATTCCAATCCTGAGACCCTTCCTATAGCAAGAGATGTGATATCCAAATCCTTCCCATTCCAATCCTGAGACCCTTCCTATAACATGAGATGTGATATCCAACTCCTTCCCATTCCAACCTGAGACACTTCCTATAGCATGAGAAGGGATATCCAACTCCTTCCCAATCCAATCCTGAGACCCTTCCGATAGCAGAGATGTGATATTTCAATGCTTATACCAAACCTGAGACCCTTCCTATGGCATGAGATGTGATATCCAACTCCTTGCCATTCAAATCCTGAGACCCTTCCTATAGCATGAGAAGGGATATCCAACTCCTTCCCAATCCAATCCTGCGACCCTTCCGATAGCAGAGACGTGATATCTCAATGCTTCTACCAAACCTGAGACCCTTCCTTTAGCATGAGATGTGATATCCAAATCCTTCACATTCCAATCCTGAGACCCTTCCTATAGCATGAGATGTGATATCTCAATGCTTCTAATACCAAACCTGAGATCCTTCCTATAACATGAGATGTGATATCCAATTCCTTCCCATTCCAAACCTGAGACCCTTCCTATTGGATGAGATGTGATATCCAACTCCTTTCCATTCCAACCCTGAGACCCTTCCTATAGCATGAGATGTGATGTCTCAATGCTTCTAATACCAAACCTGAGATCCTTCCTATAACATGAGATGTGATATCCAACTCCTTCCATTCCAATCCTGTGACCCGTCCTATAGCATGAGATGTGATATCTCAATGCTTATACTAAACCTGAGACCCTTCCTATAGCATGAGATGTGATATCCAACTACTTCCCATTCCAATCCTGAGACCCTTCCTATAGCATGAGATGTGATATCTCAATGCTTCTAATACCAAACCTGAGATCCTTCCTCTAACATGAAATGTGATATCCAACTCCTTCCCTTTCCAAACCTAAGAGCCTATCTATAGCAGGAGATGTGATATCCAAGTCCTTCCCATTCCAACCCTTAGACTCTTCCTACAGCATGCAATATGATATCTCAATGATTCTAATAACAAACCTGAGACCCATCCTATAACATGAGATGTGATATCCAACTCCTTCCCATTCCAATCCTGAGACACTTCCGATAGCAGAGATGTGATATCTCAATGCTTATACCAAACCTGAGACCCTTCCTATAACATGAGATGTGATATCCAAATCCTTCCCGTTCCAAACCTGAGACCCTTCCTTTAGCATGAGATGTGATATCCAGCTCCTTCCCATTCCAATCCTGAGACACTTCCGATAGCATGAGATGTGATATCTCAATGCTTCTAATATCAAAACTGAGACCCTCCCTATAGCATGATATGTGATATCTAAGTCCTTCCCATTCCAATCCTGAGACACTCCCTATAGCATGAGATGTGATATTCAACTCTTTCCCATTCCAATCCTGAGACCATTCCTATAGCATGAGATATGATATCTCAATACTTCTAATACCAAACGTGAGATCCTTCCGATAACATGAGATGTGATATCCAAATCCTTCCCCTTCCAAACCTGAGACCCTCCCTTTAGCATGAGATGTGATATCCAACTCCTTCCCATTCCAATCCTGAGACCCTTCTGATAGCATGAGATGTGATATCTCAATGCTTCTAATACCAAACCTGAGATCCTTCCGATAGCATGAGATGTGATATCTCAATGCTTCTAATACCAAACCTGAGATCCTTCCTAAAACATGAGATGTGATATCCAAATCCTTCCCCTTCCAAACCTGAGACCCTCCCTTTAGCATGAGATGTGATATCCAACTCCTTCCCATTCCATTCCTGAGACCCTTCTGATAGCATGAGATGTGATATCTCAATGCCTCTAATACCAAACCTGAGATCCTACCTCTAACATGAAATGTGATATCCAACTCTTTCCCCTTCCAAACCTGAGAGCCTTCCTATAGCATGAGATGTGATATCCAAGTCCTTCCCATTCCAATCCTGAGACCCTTCCTATAGCTTGAGATGTGATATCCAACTCCTTCCCATTCCAATTCTGAGACCCTTCCTATACTCTGAGACTTGATATCTCAATGCTTCTAATACCAAACCTGAGACCCGTAATATAACATGAGATGTGATATCCAAATCCTTCCCCTTCCAAACCTTAGACCCTTCCTTTATCATGAGATGTGATATCCAACTCCTTCCCATTCCAATCCTGAGACCCTTCCGATATCATGAGATGTGATATCTCAAAGCTTCTAATATCAAACTTGAGACCCTCCCTATAGCATGAGATGTGATATCCAAGTCCTTCCCATTCCAATCCTGAGACCCTTCCTATAGCATGAGATGTGATATCTCAATGCTTCTAATACCAAACCTGAGACCCTTCCTATAACATGAGATGGGAATATCCAACTCCTTCCCATTCCAATCCTGAGACCCTTCCGATAGCAGAGATGTGATATCTCAATGCTTATACCAAACCTGAGACCCTTCCTATGGCATGAGATGTGATATCCAACTCCTTGCCATTCAAATCCTGAGACCCTTCCTATAGCATGAGAAGGGATATCCAACTCCTTCCCAATCCAATCCTGAGACCCTTCCGATAGCAGAGACGTGATATCTCAATGCTTCTACCAAACCTGAGACCCTTCCTTTAGCATGAGATGTGATATCCAAATCCTTCACATTCCAATCCTGAGACCCTTCCTATAGCATGAGATGTGATATCTCAATGCTTCTAATACCAAACCTGAGATCCTTCCTATAACATGAGATGTGATATCCAATTCCTTCCCATTCCAAACCTGACACCCTTCCTATTGGATGAGATGTGATATCCAACTCCTTCCCATTCCAACCCTGAGACCCTTCCTATAGCATGAGATGTGATGTCTCAATGCTTCTAATACCAAACCTGAGATCCTTCCTATAACATGAGATGTGATATCCAACTCCTTCCATTCCAATCCTGAGACCTGTCCTATAGCATGATTTGTGATATCCAAGTCCTTCCCATTCCAATCCTGAGACCCTTCCTATAGCTTGAGATGTGATATCCAACTCCTTCCCATTCCAATTCTGAGACCCTTCCTATACTCTGAGACTTGATATCTCAATGCTTCTAATACCAAACCTGAGACCCGTAATATAACATGAGATGTGATATCCAAATCCTTCCCCTTCCAAACCTTAGACCCTTCCTTTATCATGAGATGTGATATCCAACTCCTTCCCATTCCAATCCTGAGACCCTTCCGATATCATGAGATGTGATATCTCAAAGCTTCTAATATCAAACTTGAGACCCTCCCTATAGCATGAGATGTGATATCCAAGTCCTTCCCATTCCAATCCTGAGACCCTTCCTATAGCATGAGATGTGATATCTCAATGCTTCTAATACCAAACCTGAGACCCTTCCTATAACATGAGATGGGAATATCCAACTCCTTCCCATTCCAATCCTGAGACCCTTCCGATAGCAGAGATGTGATATCTCAATGCTTATACCAAACCTGAGACCCTTCCTATGGCATGAGATGTGATATCCAACTCCTTGCCATTCAAATCCTGAGACCCTTCCTATAGCATGAGAAGGGATATCCAACTCCTTCCCAATCCAATCCTGAGACCCTTCCGATAGCAGAGACGTGATATCTCAATGCTTCTACCAAACCTGAGACCCTTCCTTTAGCATGAGATGTGATATCCAAATCCTTCACATTCCAATCCTGAGACCCTTCCTATAGCATGAGATGTGATATCTCAATGCTTCTAATACCAAACCTGAGATCCTTCCTATAACATGAGATGTGATATCCAATTCCTTCCCATTCCAAACCTGACACCCTTCCTATTGGATGAGATGTGATATCCAACTCCTTCCCATTCCAACCCTGAGACCCTTCCTATAGCATGAGATGTGATGTCTCAATGCTTCTAATACCAAACCTGAGATCCTTCCTATAACATGAGATGTGATATCCAACTCCTTCCATTCCAATCCTGAGACCTGTCCTATAGCATGAGATGTGATATCTCAATGCTTATACCAAACATGAGACCCTTCCTATAGCATGAGATGTGATATCCAACTACTTCCCATTCCAATCCTGAGACCCTTCATATAGCATGAGATGTGATATCTCAACGCTTCTAATACCAAACCTGGGATCCTTCCTCTAACATGAAATGTGATATCCAACTCCTTCCCTTTCCAAACCTAAGATCCTATCTATAGCATGAGATGTGATATCCAAGTCCTTCCCATTCCAATCCTTAGACCCTTCCTACAGCATGCAATATGATATCTCAATGATTCTAATAACAAACCTGAGACCCGTCCTATAGCATGAGATGTGATATCCAACTCCTTCCCATCCCAATCCTGAGACACTTCCGATAGCAGAGATGTGATATCTCAATGCTTCTAATACCAAACATGAGACCAGTCCTATAACATGAGATGGGATATCCAACTCCTTCCCGTTCCAAACCTGAGACCCTTCCTATAGCATGAGATGTGATATCCAACTCCTTCCCATCCCAATCCTGAGACACTTCCGATTGCAGAGATTTGATATCTCAATGCTTATACCAAACCTGAGACTCTTCCTATAACATGAGATGTGATATCTAACTCCTTCCCGTTCCAAACCTGAGACCCTTCCTATAGCATGAGATGTGATATCCAACTCCTTCCCATTCCAATCCTGAGACCCTTATGATGGCATGAGATGTGATATCTCAATGCCTCTAATACCAAATCTGAGATTCTTCCGATAGCATGAGATGTGATATCTCAATGCTTCTTATACCAAACCTGAGATCCTTCCTATAACATGAGATGTGATATCCAAATCCTTCCCCTTCCAAACCTGAGACCCTCCCTTTAGCATGAGATGTGATATCCAACTCCTTCCCATTCCAACCTGAGACCCTTCCTATAGCATGAGATGGGATATCCAACTCCTTGGAATTCCAATCCTGATACCCTTCCGATAGCATGAGATTTGATATCCCAATGCTTATACCAAACCTGAGACCCATACTATGGCATGAGATGTGATATCAAACTCCTTCCCATTCCAATCCTGAGACCCTTCCTATAGCTTGAGATGTGATATCCAACTCCTTCCCATTCCAATTCTGAGACCCTTCCTATACCATGAGACTTGATATCTCAATGCTTCTAATACCAAACCTGAGACCCGTCCTATAACATGAGATGTGATATCCAAATCCTTCCCCTTCCAAACCTTAGACCCTTCCTTTATCATGAGATGTGATATCCAACTCCTTCCCATTCCAATCCTGAGACCCTTCCGATATCATGAGATGTGATATCTCAATGCTTCTAATATCAAACTCGAGACCCTCCCTATAGCATGAGATGTGATATCCAAGTCCTTCCCATTCCAATCCTGAGACCCTTCCTATAGCATGAGATGTGATGTCTCAATGCTTCTAATACCAAACCTGAGACCCTTCCTATAACATGAGATGGGAATATACAACTCCTTCCCATTCCAATCCTGAGACCCTTCCGATAGCAAACATGTGATATCTCAATGCTTATACCAAACCTGAGATCCTTCCTATAACATGAGATGTGATATCCAACTCCTTCCCATCATTCCAATCCTGAGACACTTCCTATAGCATGAGATGTGATATCTCACTGCTTATACCAAACCTGAGACCCTTCCTATAGCATGAGATGTGATATCCAACTCCTTCCCATTCCAATCCTGAGACCCTTCCTATAGCATGAGATGTGATATCTCAATGCTTCTAATATCAAACTTGAGACCCTCCCTATAGCATGAGATGTGATATCCAAGTCCTTCCCATTCCAATCTTGAGACACTTCCTATAGCATGAGATGTGATATCTCAATGCTTCTAATACCAAACCTGAGACTCTTCCTATAACATGAGATGGGATATCCAACTCCTTCCCATTGCAATCCTGAGACCCTTCCGATAGCAGAGATGTGATATCTCAATGCTTATACCAAACCTGAGACCCTTCCTATGGCCTGAGATGTCATATACAACTCCTTCCCATTCCAATCCTGAGACCCTTCCTTTAGCATGAGATGTGATATCTCAATGCTTATACCAAATCTGAGACCCTTCCTATAGCATGAGATGTGATATCCAAATCCTTCCCATTCCAATCCTGAGACCCTTCCTATAGCATGAGATGTGATATCTCAATGCTTATACCAAACCTGAGAGCCTACCTATAGCATGAGATGTGATATCCAAGTCCATCCCATTCCAATCCTTAGACCCTTCCTAGAGCATGCGATGTGATATCTCAATGATTCTAATACCAAACCAGAGACTCTTACTATAACATGAGATGGGATATCCAACTCCTTCCCATTCCAATCCTGAGCCGCTTCCGATAGCAGAGATGTGATATCTCAATGCTTATACCAAACCTGAGACCCTTCCTATAACATGAGATGTGATATCCAACTCCTTCCCGTTCCAAACCTGAGACACTAACTATAGCATATGTGATATCCAACTCCTTCCCATTCCAAACATGAGACCCTTCCTATAGCAAGAAAGTAATATCCAACTCCTACCCATTCCAATCCTGAGACCCTTCCTATAGCAAGAGATGTGATATCCAAATCCTTCCCATTCCAATCCTGAGACCCTTCCTATAACATGAGATGTGATATCCAACTCCTTCCCATTCCAACCTGAGACACTTCCTATAGCATGAGAAGGGATATCCAACTCCTTCCCAATCCAATCCTGAGACCCTTCCGATAGCAGAGATGTGATATTTCAATGCTTATACCAAACCTGAGACCCTTCCTATGGCATGAGATGTGATATCCAACTCCTTGCCATTCAAATCCTGAGACCCTTCCTATAGCATGAGAAGGGATATCCAACTCCTTCCCAATCCAATCCTGCGACCCTTCCGATAGCAGAGACGTGATATCTCAATGCTTCTACCAAACCTGAGACCCTTCCTTTAGCATGAGATGTGATATCCAAATCCTTCACATTCCAATCCTGAGACCCTTCCTATAGCATGAGATGTGATATCTCAATGCTTCTAATACCAAACCTGAGATCCTTCCTATAACATGAGATGTGATATCCAATTCCTTCCCATTCCAAACCTGAGACCCTTCCTATTGGATGAGATGTGATGTCCAACTCCTTCCCATTCCAACCCTGAGACCCTTCCTAGAGCATGAGATGTGATGTCTCAATGCTTCTAATACCAAACCTGAGATCCTTCCTATAACATGAGATGTGATATCCAACTCCTTCCATTCCAATCCTGTGACCCGTCCTATAGCATGAGATGTGATATCTCAATGCTTATACTAAACCTGAGACCCTTCCTATAGCATGAGATGTGATATCCAACTAATTCCCATTCCAATCCTGAGACCCTTCCTATAGCATGAGATGTGATATCTCAATGCTTCTAATACCAAACCTGAGATCCTTCCTCTAACATGAAATGTGATATCCAACTCCTTCCCTTTCCAAACCTAAGAGCCTATCTATAGCATGAGATGTGATATCCAAGTCCTTCCCATTCCAACCCTTAGACCCTTCCTACAGCATGCAATATGATATCTCAATGATTCTAATAACAAACCTGAGACCCGTCCTATAACATGAGATGTGATATCCAACTCCTTCCCATTCCAATCCTGAGACACTTCCGATAGCAGAGATGTGATATCTCAATGCTTATACCAAACCTGAGACCCTTCCTATAACATGAGATGTGATATCCAAATCCTTCCCGTTCCAAACCTGAGACCCTTCCTTTAGCATGAGATGTGATATCCAGCTCCTTCCCATTCCAATCCTGAGACACTTCCGATAGCATGAGATGTGATATCTCAATGCTTCTAATATCAAAACTGAGACCCTCCCTATAGCATGATATGTGATATCTAAGTCCTTCCCATTCCAATCCTGAGACACTCCCTATAGCATGAGATGTGATATCCAACTCTTTCCCATTCCAATCCTGAGACCCTTCCTATAGCATGAGATATGATATCTCAATACTTCTAATACCAAACGTGAGATCCTTCCGATAACATGAGATGTGATATCCAAATCCTTCCCCTTCCAAACCTGAGACCCTCCCTTTAGCATGAGATGTGATATCCAACTCCTTCCCATTCCAATCCTGAGACCCTTCTGATAGCATGAGATGTGATATCTCAATGCTTCTAATACCAAACCTGAGATCCTTCCGATAGCATGAGATGTGATATCTCAATGCTTCTAATACCAAACCTGAGATCCTTCCTAAAACATGAGATGTGATATCCAAATCCTTCCCCTTCCAAACCTGAGACCCTCCCTTTAGCATGAGATGTGATATCCAACTCCTTCCCATTCCATTCCTGAGACCCTTCTGATAGCATGAGATGTGATACCTCAATGCCTCTAATACAAAACCTGAGATCCTACCTCTAACATGAAATGTGATATCCAACTCTTTCCCCTTCCAAACCTGAGAGCCTTCCTATAGCATGAGATGTGATATCCAAGTCCTTCCCATTCCAATCCTGAGACCCTTCCTATAGCTTGAGATGTGATATTTAACTCCGTCCCATTCCAATTCTGAGACCCTTCCTATACTCTGAGACTTGATATCTCAATGCTTCTAATACCAAACCTGAGACCCATAATATAACATGAGATGTGATATCCAAATCCTTCCCCTTCCAAACCTTAGACCCTTCCTTTATCATGAGATGTGATATCCAACTCCTTCCCATTCCAATCCTGAGACCCTTCCGATATCATGAGATGTGATATCTCAAAGGTTCTAATATCAAACTTGAGACCCTCCCTATAGCATGAGATGTGATATCCAAGTCCTTCCCATTCCAATCCTGAGACCCTTCCTATAGCATGAGATGTGATATCTCAATGCTTCTAATACCAAACCTGAGACCCTTCCTATAACATGAGATGGGAATATCCAACTCCTTCCCATTCCAATCCTGAGACCCTTCCGATAGCAGAGATGTGATATCTCAATGCTTATACCAAACCTGAGACCCTTCCTATGGCATGAGATGTGATATCCAACTCCTTGCCATTCAAATCCTGAGACCCTTCCTATAGCATGAGAAGGGATATCCAACTCCTTCCCAATCCAATCCTGAGACCCTTCCGATAGCAGAGACGTGATATCTCAATGCTTCTACCAAACCTGAGACCCTTCCTTTAGCATGAGATGTGATATCCAAATCCTTCACATTCCAATCCTGAGACCCTTCCTATAGCATGAGATGTGATATCTCAATGCTTCTAATACCAAACCTGAGATCCTTCCTATAACATGAGATGTGATATCCAATTCCTTCCCATTCCAAACCTGACACCCTTCCTATTGGATGAGATGTGATATCCAACTCCTTCCCATTCCAATCCTGAGACCCTTCCGATATCATGAGATGTGATATCTCAAAGCTTCTAATATCAAACTTGAGACCCTCCCTTTAGCATGAGATGTGATATCCAACTCCTTCTCATTCCAATCCTGATACCCTTCTGATAGCATGAGATGTGATATCTCAATGCCTCTAATACCAAACCTGAGATCCTACCTCTAACATGAAATGTGATATCCAACTCCTTCCCTTTCCAAACCTGAGAGCCTTCCTACAGCATGAGATGTGATATCCAAGTCCTTCCCATTCCAATCCTGAGACCCTTCCTATAACATGAGATGTCATATCCAACTCCTTCCCATTCCAACCTGATACCCTTCCTATAGCATGAGATGGGATATCCAACTCCTTCCAAATCCAATCCTGATACCCTTCCGATAGCATGAGATGTGATATCCCAATGCTTCTACAAAACCTGATACCCATACCATGGCATGAGATGTGATATCAAACTCCCGTCCCATACCATGAGACTTGATATCTCAATGCTTCTAATACCAAACCTGAGACCGGTCCAATAACATGAGATGTGATATCCAAAACCTTCCACTTCCAAACGTTAGACCCTTCCTTTATCATGAGATGTGATATCCAAGTCCTTCCCATTCCATTCCTGAGACCCTTCCTATAGCATGAGATGTGATATCTCAATGCTTATACCAAATCTGAGACCCTTCCTATAGCATGAGATGTGATATCCACCTCCTTCCCATTCCAATCCTGAGACCCTTCCTATAGCATGAGATGTGATATCTCAATGCTTCTAATACCAAACCTGAGATCCTTCCTATAACATGAGATGTGATATCCAACTCCTTCCCATTCCAATCCTGAGACCCTTATGATAGCATGAGATGTGATATCTCAATGCCTCTAATACCAAACCTGAGATACTTCCGATAGCATGAGATGTGATATCTCAATGCTTCTAATACCAAACCTGAGATCCTTCCTATAACATGAGATGTGATTTCCAAATCCTTCCCCTACCAAACCTGAGACCATCCCTTTAGCATGAGATGTGATATACAACTCCTTCCCATTCCAATCCTGAGACCCTTCTGATAGCATGAGATGTGATATCTCAATGCCTCTAATACCAAACCTGAGATCCTACCTCTAACATGAAATGTGATATCCATCTCCTTCCCTTTCCAAACCTGAGACACTGCCTATAGCATGAGATGTGATATTCAAGTCCTTCCCATTCCAATCCTGAGACCCTTCCTATAGCATGTGATGTGATACCTCAATACTTATACCAAACCTGAGACCCTTCCTATGGCATGAGATGTCATATACAACTCCTTCCCATTCCAATCCTGAGACCCTTCCTATAGCATGAGATCTGATATCTCAATGCTTATACCAAACCTGAGACCCTTCCTATAGCATGAGATGTGATATCCAACTTCTTCCCATTCCAATCCTAAGACCCTTCCTATAACATGAGATGTGATGTCTCAATGCTTCTAATACCAAACCTGAGATCTTTCCTATAATATGAGATGTGATATCCAACTCCTTCCCATTCCAATCCTGAGACCCTTCCTATAGCATGAGATGTGATATCTCAATGCTTATACCAAACCTGAGACCCTTCCTATAGCTTGAGATGTGATATCGAACTCCTTAACATTCCAATCCCGAGACCCTTCCTATAGCATGAGATGTGATATCTCAAGGCCTCTAATACCAAACCTGAGATCCTTCCTCTAACATGAAATGTGATATCCAACTCCTTCCCCTTCCAAACCTGAGAGCCTTCCTATAGCATGAGATATGATATCCAAGTCCTTCCCATTCCAATCCTGAGACCCTTCCTATAACATGAAATGTGATATCCAACTCCTTCCCATTCCAACCTGAGACCCTTCCTATAGCATGAGATGGGCTATCCAACTCCTTCCAAATCCAATACTGATACCCTTCCAATAGCATGAGATGTGATATCCCAATGCTTCTACCAAACCTGAGACCCATACTATGGCATAAAATGTGATATCAAACGCCTTCCCATTCCAATCCTGAGACCCTTCCTATAGCTTGAGATGTGATATCCAACTCCTTCCCATTCCAATTCTGAGACCCTTCCTATACCATGAGACTTGATATCTCAATGCTTCTAATACCAAACCTGAGACCCGTCCTATAACATGAGATGTGATATCCAAATCCTTCCCCTTCCAAACCTTAGA